>NC_137342.1:41949857-42119857 GCF_965287045.1 Carcharhinus amblyrhynchos | reverse complement strand
GTGCCATCCTCCAACTTGCAGGGACTGTTCCAAAACAGAAATTTGGAAGATGGCAACCAATGTAGCCACTGTTTCCATGGCCACCTTCTTTGGTACCCCTGGTATGTAGAATATCGGGCCTTGCGGATTTACGTAGAAACACATAGAAGAGAGGCAGGAGGAGGCCATTCATCCCTTTGAGCCTACTCTACCATTCATTTTGGCCACTGCTGATTATCAGATATCATATCTCCTGATCCCTTTAGCCCCAAAAGCTACATCTAATTTCTTCTTGAAGTCACACAATGTTTTGGTCTCAACTACTTTCTATGGTAATGAATTCCAGAGATTCACCACTCTCTAGGTGAAGAATCTTTTCCTCATCTCAGTCCTAAAAGGTTTACCCCAAATCCTCAAACTACGACCCCTTGTTCTGAATCTACCTTGTCTAGTCCTGTTTCTAAGTTTCTACGAGATCCCCTATCACTTTTCTAAACTCCAATGAATATAATCCTAACCAACTTACTCTCTCGTCATGTGGCAGTCCTGCCATCCCAGGAATCAGCCTGGTAAACTGTCCCTGCACCCCTTCAACAGCAAGAGCATCCTTCCTCAGAGAGGCAGCAACACTGCAGACAATACTCCAGGTGTGACCTCACCAATGCTCCATACAATTGCAGTAAAACATCCCTATACCTATAGTCAAATCCTCTCTCTATCAAGGCCAACATACCATTTGCCTTCTTTTCTGTCTGCTGAACCTGCATGGTTATTTTCAGTGACTGATGCACGAGGATGCCAAAATCTCGCTGAGTATCCACCTCTCTCAATTTACACCCAAATAATAATCTGTCTTTCTATTTTTGCTATTGAAGTTGATCACCTCACATTTATCCACATTTCATTGCATCTGCCATGCAGATGTCCATACTCAGCCTGTCCAAATCATGCCTCTTTTTTGACAACTCATCCTCCCATCCAACCTTGTATCATCTGTAAATTTGGGGATTTAGTTCCCTCATTCAAATCATAAATATGTAATGTGAACAGTTGGGTCCTAACACAGGTCCCTGCGGCACCCCACTAGTTACAGCCTGCCAATTGGAAAAGACACATCCGATTGGAAAGGACTCTTCGCTTCCTGTGTGTTAACCAGCTTTCTATCCATCTCAAAACATGACTTGCAATCCAATGTACTTTACTTTTCCATTGTAATCTGTGATGTGAGATCTTGTCAAAAGCCTTCTGAAAATCTAAATAAACCACATCCACTGATTCTCCTTGGTCAACACGACTAGTTAAATCCTCAAAGAATTCCAGTAGTATTCCAGTAAGAATTCCAGTCGTAGTAAGTCAAGTATGATTTCTCTTTCAGAAATTCACGCTGACTTTGCTTGATTCTATCACTGCTTTCCAAATGCTATGAAATCCTTGATAATGGACTCTAGCAACTACTCTCCTAACAACATTAGGCTCATTGATCTACAATACCCTGTTTTCTCTGCACCTCTCTTTTTGAGTAGCAGACTTGCATGAGCTACCCTCCAATTTGTAGGAACCATTCAAGAGTCCAAAGAGTATTGGAAAATGATCACCAACGGATCCACTATTTCCAGGGCCACTTCCTTAAGCACTCTGGGATGAAGATAATCAGACCTTGCAGATTTGTCTGCCTTCAATTCCATTAATTTCCCCAAAACCATTTCTCTTCTAATATTGATCTCCTTCAGCTCCTCACTAAAATTTGTGTTTCTCAGCACTCTTGCTACGTTATTTATGTGAAGACAGAAGCATGGATTTAGTTCCTCGGCCATTTCTTTATTCCCCATTATGAATTCCCCCATTTTTGATGATCATTTTGTGCCAATCTTTTGCTCTTTACACACCTATAGAAACTTTTACAGTCAGTTTTTATGTTCCTTACTAACTTACTTTCATACTCTATTCTCCCCTTCTTAAATCAATCCCTTGGTCTGCCTTTGCTGAATTTTATTGGCTTTCAGTCCTATTAATTTCTCAAGCACGATTATTCCAGTACTATTAACACCCTTTAGTTCCTCCACACTAGAGCTTTGACTCCTTAGCATATCTGGTAAGTTATTAGTGCCTTCCTCCGTGAAGCCAGAACTAAAGCAGCTGTTTAATTGCTCTGCCATTTCCTTGTTCTTCATTATAAATTCTCCAGTTTCAGACTAAGGAAACAACATTTGTTTTTACTGATCTTTTTCTTTTTATGTAGTTATAGAAACCTTATAGGGTCCGCGTTCCTTGCAAGTATGCCCATACTCCATGTTCCCCCTCTTAATCAATCTCTCTGTCCTCCTTTGCTAAATGCTGAACTTCTCCCAACCCCCAGGCTGGCCACTTTCTCCAGCAACTTTATATGACTCCCCTTTCGCTCTAAAACTAACCTTAATTTATTTTCTAAGTCATGGTTGGGCCACTTTTCACATTCTACTTATGCACCTGAAAGGGAAATAAATGTTGCAATGCATACATTCATTCTTTAAATATTTACCATTGCTTAGCCATTGTCATCCCTATTAATGAAGTTTCCCAATCTTTCTTTGTCAACTCAATCCTTCAAAATTTCCTTTGTTCAGATTTAGGATCCTAGTTTTGGTTTGGATTTGTCCAATCTACATGCAGATTAAAGTCATCCATGGTTACTGTGGCACTCGTTATTTGCATCTCAAATTTCATGCTTCACCCATTCCCTACCTTACCACGACTGTTTCGAGTTCTATAGACATTCCGCTAATGTTTTCTGCTCCATGTTGCTTCTTAGCTCCACCCAGACTGAACCTATCTCAGAACTTTCTGCGTCATTATCCTTTTGCACTATTGGACTGATTTCATCCAAGTAAAAGCGCCACCCTCCTGCCCCTTTCTTTGTAAATATCGAACATCTTTGGATGTTCAGCACCCAGCCCTGGTCATCCTGCAGCTGTCTCTCTGCAATCGCAATCATATTGTACCCACGTGCACCAATTTGCGCTTTAATTCATCTACCTAAAGCTCTGTGCACTCAGTTCCAGGGCAGGATGATGTTCCAGTTGTGCGTGCACCCCAATACCACAAATTCCAGTCCAAGTTTAATGGGCCTTTAAATGGTCCACAGAATTTCCTGCCTTGCCAGCTACAATTCCCGCAGCAGGCGGGTGGAGAAATTTTCAGCCAGAGTCTTTAGACTTAATATTTTTACACGCTTTTTCTTGTACTATGGCCCTATTTGACACTGGCCCTTGTTTCCTCTGCCTTCCATTTTTGCTTTCTACTTTTCGGTCTTTCATCTCTGTCTGTGTTTCCCTCACGCGTCTCTTCCCGCTCGGGTTCCCCTCTGCCACTCTTGTTAAAACCCTCCCTAACAACACTCAAAGGACTCACAGAGAACTCTCCATTTTTTACCTTTCACCATCCCACCTTAAATTTAGCCAGAAACTGATAATTTTCTGTGCTGCAAAGGTCAGGATAGTAATGACTTCAATCAGGCCTTTCAGGTTGGCCCATGGTTACCGTAGCACCCTTGTTACACGCATCTCAAATTTCCTCTTTAATGCCATTCCCTACTTTGCCATTACTGTTTCAAGTTCTTTGGACAAGTTCCACTAATGTTTTCTGCTCCATGGTGCTTCCCAGCTCCACCCAGACTGACTCTACCTCTACTTCTGCACCATTAGCCTTTTGCACTAATTTCATCTGAGTAAAAGCACCTCTCTCCTCCCCCCACCCCTCTTCCTTTCCACCACTGGAGTATGACCATCCTGATCAAGGATCCAATTGATGGGCCGATCAGGGAGTCTTTGCTTTGTACTTAGCTGGGAGTGTCAGTTCCTCTGACTCCCCGAGGTGGACTCCTGACTGCTAGCACTCTTGTGTACTGCTGTTAGAGTTCCTAAATAAAGGGATTTTGGTGAAAGGACCCCTGCCTCCGAAGACTTATTACAAGGGTTTTCCTTTTAAAAACATCTTTATCTCTTTGCCGGGGTGGGTTTTCCTTAGCTCAATAAAAAACTAATCTCTTGCTGTTTAAATTCAAGAAAAATCTGTCAGTCCAATTTTTTTGCAATCAGCACATAAATGATTGCGCTTACACATTTAATAAATGCATCCTTATAAATTACAGAAGACCCTGTCATGATCAACTAGAGGAAAATGTTGAATCCTGATTTGTCTTCACCTGGTCAAAATGAAACAAAAATAGTTTAAGAATTTGGTTAACTGTTCTGCAATTCTGAAGCATTTCTAAGGAAATTTAGCATGTCAGCCATGATTCTCACTAAAGTTTTCAGATGCACCATAGAAAACATCCTTTCTGGTTGTATCACAGCTTGGTATAGCTCTTGCTCTTCCCAAGACCGCAAGGAACTACAAAAAGGTTGTGAAAGTAGCCCAATTTATCACGCAAACCAGCCTCCCATCCACTGACTCCACCTACATTTCCCACTGCCTCGGAAAAACAGCCAGCATAATTAAGGACCCAACACACCCTGGGCATTCTCTCTTCCACCTTCCTCCTTCGGGAAGAAGGATACAAAAGCCTGAGGTCACATACCAACCGGCTCAAGAACAGCTTCTTCCCAGCTGTTGTCAGACTTTTCAATGGACTTACCTCGCATTAAGTTGATCTTTCTCTACATCTTAGCTATGACTGTAACATTACAGTCTGCACTCTCATTTCCTTCTCTATGAATGGTATGCTTTGTCTGTATAGTGCACAAGAAACAATACTTTTCACTGTATGTTAATACGTGACAATAATAAATCAAATCAAAAATGAAGACCTTATCTGAATTAATAAATCTAAAAACAGATTTTTTTTGCATAAATTGCAGCATGCCAAAATCGAAAGCTCAAATACAATTACGCAGCTCCAATAACATGGCTGGAACGTCACACGGCACAGCATCTGAAGCCTGTTGGCATCCAAATGTTGAATATCATACAGGCGGCTTGTCAACAGCTACAGACACAGCATGAAGTCCTCATTTCTGGCCTTCTCTCCAGAAGCAGCCGACTGCAGGAGATTCATTGCATCAACTCCAACCCGTCCTGGCTCTTACAGAGCAGGCAAAATTCACCATCAGTCCCCATTCCTCCCTCTCTCACACAAACACACCGCAACTAGCTGTGTTTACAAGTCACACGTAAATGGACTGACTGCAGGTGAGACAATGCTTATCCCACTAGCACAGCCAGACAAATATCTGTGGCAACACTCGGGAGATCATTCTTTTCCACCATCTGTTCTCGCCTTTGATTTGTGTCTCAGATTTAATTTCTTCAAAAAAAAACTTTCAAAAATTATCAGAATGCAATTGCAATTAACATGCTTTGGGGGAAACTGGAAAGGCAATGTATTATCGGGAATATTTTTTCCCTTTCAGAGTCAACAGCACCTTTAATAAGATGTCCCAAGGTGCTGCACGGGTGTACTCTGAAACAAAATTCGACATTGATAAGGGTTTTTCCAACGAATGGTAGGACATTAGGAAGTTCTGTGGAACAAAACGGCCTTGGTGTGTTTGTTCAGGGATCTCTGAAGGCGGAAGGGTATATTAGTAGGGTGGTGAAAAAAAAGCAGATGGAGCACTTGCCTTTATCAATCGAGGCGTAGATTACAAAAGCAGGCAAGTCATGTTGGAGTTGTAAGGAACTTTGGCGAGGCCACAGCTAGAGGATTGTGTGCAATGGGGCAGCTCAGTATCACAGTGATTAGCACTGCTGCGTCACAGTGCTTTGGGCTTGGGTTCGATTCCCAGCTTGGGTCACTGTCTGTGTGGAGTTTGCACATTCTCCCCACATCTGCGTGGGTTTCCTCCCACATTCTGAAAGATGTGCCGGTTAAGTGAATTGATCCAAACAGGTGTTGGGCTGTGGTGACTAGGGGAATTTCACAGTAACTTCATTGCAAGTAAGGTCAATGTAAGCTTTACTTGTGACTAATCAACAAATAAACTTTAAAACGTCCACATTATAGGAAGGATGAGATTGCACTGGAAGGGGTGCAGAAGAGATTTACTAGGATGCCATCTGAGGTGGAGCATGCCAAGTTATGAAGAGAGGTTGGATAGGCTAGGTTTGTTTTCATTGGAGCAGAGAAGACTGAGTGAGGGACGACCTGATCGAGGTGTACAAGATTCCGAAGGACATGGACAGATTGGATAAGGAGCCCCTTAGTTGAAGGGTCAGTCTCAAGGGGAGATGGGTTCAAGGTGAGGTTTGGGGGCGGAGGAGGTGGGGGGGAGAATGTGAGGAAAAACAGTTTTACCCAGAGGGTGGTGACGGTCTGGAATGTGCTCCTGGGATGGTTGTAGAGGCGGGTTGTCTCACATCATTGAAAAAGTACCTGGACAAGCACTTGGCACATCATAACATTCAGGGCCAAGTGCTGGTAGATGGGATTAAGTGGGAGTTCAGGTGTTTCTCATGTGTTAGTGCAGACTCGATGGGCTGAAGGGCCTCTTCTGCACTGCATGGTTCTATTAATTTAGAAGAATCGAGGCACTGCCTAGTCCACAGGAAACATAGATCAGTGAGCATAAGGGTGATGAGCGAACGTAACTTGGTGCAGAATTTTGGATGATTTCAGGTTTGTGAGAGAGTAGGATGTGGGAGGTCGGTCAGGAGTGCATTAGAATAGTCAAGTCCAGACGGAACAAAGGCATGAATTCTGGCAGCAGATTATAAGGGAGGAGTTACAGGAGATGGAAATAGGCAGTCGCAGTGGTGGCCTGAGTCTGTGATTAGAAACTCATCTCAGGATGAAAAATGAAACCAAAGCTGCAAGCGGTCTAGTTCCGTCTGAGACGGTTGCGACTCAGGGCCAAGCTTACTGATCTGCCTTCAGGCAGTGTCATGTGCCTTCACATTTGATATCCCTCAGAAAAATTCCTTTGATGTCAGCTAATTTCCTGGACCAATTCCACACAAACGAAATGTTGGGAATGGGTCACCATGAATCTCAAGCTGATTTTTGTTTGCATAAATACAAACAGCAAAGGTCAAATGCTGGGAGGGGAGGGTGGAATTGAACAAAAAAAAAGGGCGGCACAGTGGTTAGCACTGCTGCCTCACAGCGCCAGGGACCTGGCTTCAACTCCAGCCTCGGGTGACTGTCTGTGTGAAGTTTGCACATTCTCCCCGTGTCTGTGTGGGTTTCCTCCAACAGTCTGAAAGACGTGCTGGTTAGGTGCAATAGACCATGCTAAATTCTCCCTCAGTGTACTCGAACAGGTGCAGCAGTGTGGCGACTAGGGGATTGTCACAGTAACTTCATTGCAGTGTTAATGTAAGCCTACTTGTGACACTAATAAACGTTGAGAGAGTAGGTTAGGGGATTTAGTGGGGTAAAATGTGTGAGGTTATGGAGATAGGATGAGGGTGGTCCTGGGTAATCTGCTCTGTCAGAGATTGGTTGACGACTCACTGGGACAAATGGCCTCCTTCTGCACTGTAGGGATTCTAGTCCGTGAAAAACAAACTTGAAACTGTTGTTCAAAAATACAGCTAATGACCTCATGTTCTTCTTTCAAACCCACAAGTACTGCCCCTAATTTGTTTGACATAAATGGCAGGAGAGAATATGATTTAGATTCCTCAGTCATCTTGGAGAAGACAGGTATGTCAAGGGGTGTAGTAGTTCATGGTGCATCAGGTCCAACCCTCTTGAATTCCTATAGCACCTTCAATGAAGAAGAACTGTATGAGGTGTTGCCCAAAAGCATTATCAGATAAGTGCAACACTGCACCACAAGGAGACATTTAGGATAGGTGCCCAAAAAACGTGATAGGTTTTCTGGAACATTTGAACAAAAAAGTGAGATGAGTTCAAAGGTGGAAAGGTTTAGCAAGAGAATTCCAGAGTTAACAGCTGAGGCAGCTGGAGACACATCCATGATTAAAACCATGGATGTACCAAGACAACAGCTTTGGAGCAGTACAGAGATCGAGGAGAGTTGAGAGACTGGAGGAGAGAAGAATAGTTAGAGACGGAGCAAGAACTTGGAAACAGCGTGGGAGCGAGCGAGCGCATTGCATCCGTTTTCTGGTGTGATGCCATGGTAAAGGAGGATGTAAAGCATTTGCGCCATTGGCTCTGGTTTTCTCAACTGGCACCATTTTACGAGCGCTGGATTTCCAGCGCAGTCAGCGTCTCGCTGGAAATGGGAGTGAGGCAGGCTAATGTATTCAAAATTAATTTAAATGCCATTTTGCATCTGCTTGCCCCACTTTTATGATTCGCCAAGAAAGGTTCTCGTCGGCGAGGAATAGACATGCTCCCCACGAATGGGGAACAGTCGCGTTGGCCTCGCTGGAGGCCATTGAGGGTGAGTGACACATGCAACAGGAAGCTGATCTCAGGGTCTGGGTCAGACCCCAAGGTCACATTCAGTCTGGTTCAGCATCGGACATGGGACAGGGAGCCGATGAGCAGGATGCTATACAATAAATAACGTTGGTCATCCCAATATTTAGTTGGAGGAAATTTCTGCTCACCCAATACCGAACGTTAGACAAGCAAGGTGACAAATCGGACGGTGCAGTGGTCATGGAAGGTGGCAGTGAGGCTAAGCTGGGTGATGTGGCATGAGCAGGGAATCAGACCTCAGCACGTCTGCCCCTGGCACCTCCCCCTTTGGAAAGAGGATACACATTTTGTTGCAGAAAGTAGATTACGATTTGTTAAACAGAGCTTCACTTGCAAAACTCTGCAATGCCGGTCTTTATGTGTCTTAGAAATTTATAGTTCAAAGCAAATGCCCTTCTGCGCTTTCCGAGCCACACCTACCCCACATGGCTTTACCCGATCAGATGCAGGCAGGTGAGCTGAATCAGAATGCATTCAGATTTGCCTGCCTCCTTTTCAGGAAGGTGATGAAGAACAAAGACCTACTAAAACTCTGATGTTCAATATGCAGGCACACTGACATTGGGAAGAGAGTCATCAACTAGAAGTGAAGCAGTTGGCACTTCTAACAACTAGATAAAATATAGACAAATGCTAAATTATCCTGGGGAGGGATCTTTCATTGTTGCATCCTCTGGTCCTGCTGATTAACTTGGGAATGGTAGATTAATGTGTAAATGGAGAAGAAAAATTGAAGGGTAAGGAAGTCTTAAACATAAGCGTGCATGAAAACTAAGCTTGTTTCGCAATTCCCCGAGATACCTGAATGAAAGTACTAATATCTGCTGATAGTTAATTGCTCATTTAGAAACTAAACTGCAACGTTCTGTTTCAATAAAAGATTTCTCATTTGGTACTCTGGAAATGACAGACAAAGAACTTTTTCTATCCATTTGCATCAACAAATCAAGTAAACCGTCAACTTGTAAGCCAATGGAAATTTTTTTTTAAAAAAGAGGTTATTTTATGATCCAAGAGCTTTTTATTATTCCATGATTAGGAGAATGGACTTAAATAACACTGACTTTTAACAAACAACTTCCAACAACAAAGCACTTGGGTTCTCCTGATTGCTCACTGAACAACTGAGACCAGGGTTTTAACCCGAACCCTTGGTCTGCTCTGAATCTTCTTCCGAGAGATCAAAAGTGCTGTCGCATTAGAAAGGGGAAAAGCCCCTCGGGTTTCAGCTCTCAGCTCCAATGCAATGATTGCTGCATTTTGTTTCTGTCAGGCAAGGGTATTAGTGGCCATGAAACCAAAGCGGGGTTTCGAGTTTCAAGTTTATTTATTAGTGTCACAAGTCGGCTTACATTAACACTGCAATGAAGTTACTGTAAAATTCCATTAGTCGCCACAGTTCGGCACCTGTTCAGGTACACTGAGGGAAAATTTAGCATGGCCAATGCACCTAACCAGCACGTCTTTAGGAATGTGGGAGCATTCAGTGGAAACCCACGCAGACATGAGGAGAATGTGCAGACTCCACACAGACAGTGACCCAAGCTGGGAATCGAACCCGAGTCCTTGGCACTGTGAGACAGCAGTGCCACTGTGCCCTTACCCACAGTAAAGTGGTTGACTCTTAACTGCCCTCTGACATGACCGAGCAAGGCATTTCCGTTCAAAGGCAATTAGAGATGAGCAACAAATGCTGACGCACATTTCATGAAAGAATGAAAGAAAATGGAAACTACTCAATCGGTAAGGAAAGGCAACAACACCAGCGCCCCTCAAGGCGGTGTCCTCAGCCCCTCACTATACTCCTTACACACCTACGATTGTGTGGTACAATTCCTCTCCAATTCGTTTTTCAAGTTTGCTGATGACACCGTAGTGAGTCGGATCTGAAACCATGACAGGACAGAGTACAGGAACGAGATAGAGAATCTGGTGAACTGGTGCAACAACAATAATCTCTCCCTCAATGTCAACAAAATGAAGGAGATTGTCATCAACTTCAGGAAGCATAAAAAGAGAACATCCATGCGTCTACATCAATGGGGACGAAGTCAAAAGGGTCGAGAGTTTCAAGTGTTTAGATGTCCAGATTACCAACAACCTGTCCTGGTCCCCCCATGCCGACACTATTGTTAAGAAAGCCCATCAATGCTTCTACTTTCTCAGAAGACTAACGAAATTTGGCATGTCAGCTACAACTCTCACCAACTTTTACAGACGCAACATAGAAAGCATTCTTTTTGGTTGTATCACAGTTTGGTATGGCTCCTGCTCTGCCCAAGTCCGCAAGGAACTACAGGAGGTCATGAATGTAGCCCAATCCATCAAGCAAACAGCCCCCCATTCACTGACTCTGTCTACACTTCCTGCTGCTTCAGCAAAGCAGCCAGCGTAATTAAGGACCCCACGTACTCCAGACGCTCTCTC
Source organism: Carcharhinus amblyrhynchos (assembly GCF_965287045.1). Classification (NCBI taxonomy): domain Eukaryota; kingdom Metazoa; phylum Chordata; class Chondrichthyes; order Carcharhiniformes; family Carcharhinidae; genus Carcharhinus; species Carcharhinus amblyrhynchos. Next base: position 42,109,080 of record NC_137342.1, on the reverse strand, counting down.
TTCCACCTCCTTCCTTCGGGAAAAAGATGCAAAGATCCGAGGTCACATACCAACTGACTCAAGAACAGTTTCCTTCCTGCTGATGTCAGACTTTTGAATGGATTTCCCTTACATTAAATTGATCTTTCTCTTCATCCTAGCTATGATTGCAACACTATATTCTGCACTCTCTCATTTCCTTCTCTATGAGTGGTATGTTTTGTCTGTATGGCGTGCAAAAATCAATATTTTTCACTGTATGTTAACACGTGACAATAACAAATCAAATCAAATTCAAATCAATGTATCCAACCTCTACAAGTATAACTTCCACCTCAGATTCTCAGCCTATCTGAATCCTTCCTCAGGAGTTCACTGCTGTCACTTCCCACCCTTCTCCTTCCCCATTTGTACAAACCTCCTGCCCCTCCATTTGCCACACGATGGACAGCCTTATAACATTTCACCCATCCACTGGATTCTTCCAATTCCTGCTTCAGACTGATAGACCACAAACTCAATCTTGCAGGAGATGCACAATTCCACACTGGAGGAGAGGTTACCTCAACCCTTACCAGCAAAAATGGAGCACAAGATCCTGTCAATGTTTCTGAATTACCATGCATATGTCCAGTTGGATGAAAACGTTCTCCTCTCCTGTGATCAAGATTGCATGAAGACCCTCAATATCCTCAACAAACGCAACTTGGCGTTTTGCTCATAACTCACATCAAAGCAGCAATACTTTCCAACCAGAGAAACTAGAAGCAGGAGGAGGCCATTCAGCCCTTCAAGCCTGCTAGGCCATTCATTTTGATCATCAAATTCAGTATCCTGACCTGCCGCGTTCCCCCCATATCCCTTGACCCCTTTAACCCCAAGAGATATATCTAATTTCTGCTTGAAATCACATAACACTGTGGTCTCAATGTTGGGAAGGCATGGTGGCACAATGGTTAGCACTGCTGCTTCATAGCGTCAGTGACCCGGGTTCGATTCTCAGCTTGGGTCACTATCTGTGTGGAGCCTGCACATTCTCCCCGTGTCTGCTTGGGTTTCCTCCGGTTGCTCTGCTTTCCTCCCACAGCCCAAAGATGTGCAGGTTAGGTTGACTGACTATGCTAAATTGCCCCTTAGTGTCAGGGAGATTAGTAGGGTAAATATGTGGGGTTACAGGGATTGGGTCTGGGTGGGACTGTGGACGCTGCAGACTCAATGGGCCGAATGACCTCCTTCTGTACTGTACGGAGACTGTAACCACTTTTGTGGTAGTGAATTCACCACTTTCTTGGTGAAGAAATTTCTCCTCACCTCAGTTCTACAAGATTTCCCCATTATCCATTTCGGGAGATTAAACTGAGGTATACAAGATGATAAAAAGGTACGGATAAAAGTAGACGTGGAGTGGAGGCTCTCTCTTGTGGGGCATTCTCGGACAAGATGTCATAGTCTTAGGATAAAGGGTAGCAAATTTAAAACAGAGTTGAGGAGAAACTGCTTAAAGAACAAAGAACAAAGAACAACCCAGCACGGGAAACAGGCCCTTCGGCCCAACGAGCCCGCGCCGCCGCATCACCCTACACCTATTCTACCCTGCATGTCTACGAATGGAACCCTACTCAGTCAGATTCAGATTGCTTCTCCCAAAGGATTGTGACTGTGGAATTCACTACCCCAAAGTGTGATGGATGCTGGGAGAGTGGGTAAATTTGAGGAGTAGGATAGGTTTTTAATTGGTAATGGGTTGAAGGATTATGGGGAGAAGGCAGGAAATTGGGGATGAGGAGCATAGCAGCCATGATCCAACGGCAGATAGAACTCGACAGGCTGAATGGCCTAATTCTGCTCCTATATCTTATGAGCTTATCCTCACAGAATGACCTCTAGTTTTGTACTCCCCCACTATTGGGAACATTCTTTCTGAATCTACACTGTCCACATGGTAATAGGCTCAACAACAAAATTAACCACTTTATACAGTTCTGACGATACATTCCTTCTCAGAGGCTCATTCGGTCAGTTAGTCATTAAAATCTTGCTATGACAAGACATTGCATCAGTGTAAAGCAAATACTTTCCATGGTCAGCATGCTGCACGCTTGCTGCAGAGATGTATTCAAACAGACAGCAGGTATGCCAGAAGGCAAAAGAGCAAAGGCAGATCATTTCAGGCAGAAAGCTCCGTAGCTCCAAAACATTAACCTAATTTCTTCTTTTAAAAAAACAGGGGATCTCTTTGTGCAGTTTAAAAAAAAAGATTTTAGTTTTTCCAGCATCCTTCCTGATGACGGTAAGAAAATTCAGAGCTACGGTGGATCAGTCTATCGACTCTGCTCCATCTAGAAGCTATTGATGTGGATTCTATCACTGATTCCTCTCTGCAGGATGACACCAGATAAAAGCAAATTGCTGTGGATGCTGGAATCTGAAGCCAAAAGAGGAAATGCTGGAAAATCTCAGCAAGTCTGGCAGCATCTGTAAGGAGAGAAAAGAGCTGCTCTTGCGAGTCCAGATGACCCTTTGTTAAAGGATTTGAGCTTTGATAAAGGGTCATCTGGGTTCGAAACGTCGGCTCTTTACTCGAGAGATGTTGCCAGACCTGCTGAGATTTTCCAGCATTTTCTCTTTTGACCACAAGATGAGATCCCACTTTAAGCAACATGAAAGTTCCTTTCTCTACCTCCTTCGAAGGAAGGATAAACTAAGTTGAGCAACACTGATACGTTCAATCCCTTGAGTCAATAGAAAGCAATCTGGCTCCTTTACAAAGGGTGCATTCTCTTATTCGAGGGCTGGGGGTATTGCAGGGATAGTGAGAATTTTTCTAACCTCTATCAGAGTCCCAACAGCATAGAAATAGGCCATTTGGCCCACTGAGTCTGCACCAACTCTCTGTCAGAGCATCCCACTCGGGCTCTCCCCTCCACCCTCGCCTCTCACATTTAATCAGGGCTAATCCCCCCCAACCTACACATCTTTGGACAACTTAGCTTGCTCAATCCACCTAACCTGCACGTCTTTGGACTTGGAAGAAAACTGGAGCAGCCAGAGGAAGCCCATGCAGACACGGGGATAATATGCCAACTTCACACTGTTACCCAAGGCTGGAATCGAACCCAGCTCCCTGATGCTGTGAGGCAGTGCCACTGTGCCAGCATTCTTCTTGACAATAAGAAAATTCAAGGCCTTGGTGGATCATTTAGTCCATCAAGTCTGCTCCATCTAGAATTAACAAAGTGTGTATTCACCTTTTAGTCTCTTGTTCACTGCCAAAGTTAACTATGATCACTGTTATATTTAAGGACTGGAAGAACTTCATAAGACCATAAGATGTAGGAGCAGAAGCAGGCCATTCAGCCCCTCACGTCTACTCCGTCATTCAACAAGATCATGATTGAACAGATACGATAATCCACAACTTTCTCACTTTAGCCCCATAACCCTCGAATCTCTAAACATTAAAAGTCTGTCCATCTCCACCTCAAACATACTCAGCAACAGAACCTCCACAGCTCTTTGTGGTAAAAAAAAATTCCATAGTTTTACTATCCTCTGAGAAGAAATTCCTCCTCGTTTCAGTGTTACATGGGCGACTCTTACTCTGACGTAATGCCCTCTGGTCCTAGACTCTCCCACAAGGGGAAACAACCTCTCAGGGTCTGTTCTATCAATCCTATATGTTTCAATAAGGTTGTCTCGCATTCCTCTAAACACCAATGAGTGCTGACCCAACCTGTTCAACCTCTCATAAGAAAATCCCTACACACTCGGGATCAACCTGGTGAATCTTCTCTGGACTGTCTCCAATGCCAGGGAATCTTTCCTTAGATAACAGGACTGAAACGATCCACAGTATTCCAATTTCAGTTCCACAATGGGAATAAAATACCCAAACAAATTCCCAAATGAATAATAAGCAACTTCCAGGCTGTCAGGAATTATTCTGGACAGGTTCCAGAATGAACAAACCTGTGGCTATTTGTGATTGATACGGAATGCAAGTGTTATGTTGGTTTTCAATGCAAAAGGACCTGAGTACAGGATTAAGGGACCATTGCAGGACCATGGTGAGACCACACCTGGGAGTACTGGGTGCAGCTTTGGTCTCAGGGAACACAACAAAGATTGATTCCGGGGATGGCAGCATTGTCAAAAGGGAAGCGATTGGGTAGACTGGGCCTTAATGAACTGGAATTTAGAAGAACGAGAGGGGGTTTCATTTAAAGGTTTAGAATTCTGACAGGGCTGGATGTGGGAATGTTGCTCCTTTTGGTTGCTGTGGGGGAGCTGGGGTGTGGTGGGTTGAGTCTAGAACATGGGGTCAGTATGCAGGGTGGGCATTTAGGATTGAGATGAGGCAAGACCTCAGTGGGTGGTGATCCTACGGAACTCTGCTCCACAGGAGGCTGGGAAGGCCAATTCACAACGTACTTAAGGAGGAAACAGATGGATTTCTAGACTCTACAAGGTGTCAGGGATATGGAGAGAGAGAGTGGAAGTTTAGCTACAAGATAAAAGGTCAGCCGTGATCGTACTGCATAGTGGAGCAGGCTCGAAGGACCAAAAAACCTACTCCTGCTCCTATATGTTTCTATAACTAGACAACATTATTATCGTTAGACTATTAATTCAGAAACTCAGCTTATGCTCTGTGGACCAAATTCGAATCCTGCCATGGCAGGTGGTGGAATTTAAATTCAATAAAAAATATCTGGAATTCAGAATTTGCTGCACACCACGAAACCAGTGTCGAAAACCCATCTGGTTCACTAATGTCCTTTAGGGAAGGAAATCTGCCATCCTTACCTGGCCTACATGTGACTCCAGAACCACAGCAATGTGGTTGACTCTCAACTGCCCTCCAAGAGCAACTGGGGATGGGCAATAAATGCTGACCAGCCAGCAGCTCCCATGTCCCATGAATAAAATAAAATGGAGAGACTCTAAGATGTCAGTTATGTCAAGTATTGAAGGAAGGAGGGGCTGTCTTACAGGGATATCTTAAACTTCATAAACTTACAACTTGAAAAGAAGCTGCTAAGCCTTTAAGTGCAGTTAATAAGAGGGTTAAATGGCTACAGCTGAGTGGTGCTGATAGAACAGCTCCTTTCCTCATTTAGTAGAAACAGGAAGTTCCATTCAGACCCCCGACCCTCCCAGTATCATCAAGAGATCGTGTTGCAAGAACCTTTATACAGCGAAAGGTTTCATTTGGTGGTTAAAATGTGCACTTAGCACAGTCAAATTTCAATAGAACTGCACCTCAGAGTGATTGGGGTGAATAAGCTGTAGTGCTTTGAGTTTTATCTGCTCAGTAATTTAAAATCAAGTTTTGCTTTTTTGGTGGCAATTTTGAAGGAAATGAAAAACATCTAAACTGAAAAAAAAACTGTTTAACCTGCAATTGTTCACAGTAGCACAGTGGTTAACACTGCTGCCTCACAGGGCCAGGGCCCCGGGTTCGATTCCCAGCTCATGTCACTGTCTGCATGGAGTCTGCACATTCTTCCTGAGCCTGCATGGGTTTCTCCCGGGTCCTCTGATTTCCTTCCACAGTCTGAAGGACGTGCTGGTTATGGGCACTGGCCATGCTAAATTCTCCCTCAGTGCACCCGAACGGGCACCGGGGTGTGGTGACTCGGGGATCTTCACAGTAACTTCATTGCAGTGTTAATGTAAGCCTACTTGTGACACTAACAAATTCCAGAAAGGAACAACCAGATATTGTGTACCAGTTGTCATGGCATTTTATCAGGCACAGATACTGAAATATCAAATTGTGCGCACAGTATTTCTTAAATCATGATTCAGCTCTTGGACGGTGAATCCACACAAAATTATTCCATGTTGTACACTGCACTGAGCATGGAAAACTTGAACATGTGCAACTTATAATGTAAAGGAGAATTTACAGAAATGAGGTTACTTCACAAATCCATCACCCTCTCAGAAACTAAGATTCGCAGTGAAAGATCAGACACATTATGAGCGAATGTCGAGCAAGGCATCAATTATTCAAAACAATTCACCCAGCCGAATGCACACCAAAGTGGCTTCTCCTGCTGAGGTGCAAGGGTTCAAGCTGCAGTGAAGGAAGCACATTCAAACAGGGGTGAAATCCTGCATAAAATCAGCACACGTTCAGATAAACGTTCTCACCGTGCTTCTAATTTCAATCTCACTCATTTATAAGCCCAAACTGCAGTGAGTTGGTCATCCAGTTACAATGCATTGGAGAAAACACAGGCAGTTGCAATTCACAGTAGCTACATTCCAAACGCTACTTCTTGAATGTGGTCACCGAGCAGTTAAAAGGGCAAGACTAAAATGACTGGCCTCTCTGCATCTCTTCTACCCTGGTACTTCAAAAGGTCTCACAGCTTTCTACTCTTCTCTTGCTTAACCCAAGATATTTTTTTAAGAATTTTTTTAACGGTTTGAGTAATAAATTGCCAAGAATTTCAGACGCAGGTCAGTATGCACTGCGGCCACTGTGCAGCGTGATTGAAATTGGCAACATCACATGGCATCGTTTAGTACACTATCTCCCAAATCTCTCTTTCTGAACAAACATGCGATCACGCCACGCTTCCTCTGCGGCAAAGACAGAAAATTTGGCGACAAGCCAAACTTCTGTTTGCTGTAGCAGGACTGGAAACTCTTGCTGGCGCGAACAATCAGAAAATTCCTGCCACGATTTGTCACACGCGTCTCCACTGAGGGAATAAGCAAACTCTCACCGCAAAACATCACCGCGTAGCATATTGAAAAATATCCGTTTTAATTGTAATTTCTTTTAACATGAGCTTTCCCTCTTTAACTGCAAGCCTTTTCCTTCTTTTCCACATCTCCTCACACTGAAACAATATGACTTTTGGCTCTAGAGAACGCAATTCATTCATTCTTCGGCACTGAGACATGCTGAAGTACAGCACAGCATAATTCACTCCACCTCAATGTTTCCTCTGTGTTCCTGCAGTCAGGAGTTCACAGTTAACAGTTACCGTCAGCATCTGAAGGTCGGAGCAGCAGGTCTATGCTGGGGATTATGCTCCTCATCAACTTGCTCCCAGCCCTTTTCATTAAGTTCTACCAGGATAATCATCAGTTCCTTTGTGCCTTGTGTTTACCCAGCTTCCTTTCCAATACATTGCCTCCCCTTACCTGCATCAACTTTCCCCACAGTGACTGACCGCCTCTGGATCCACGTTACTTCGCTGCTTCCTAAATATTTCATGTATCATTTGGGACTTTCTGCAGAGATGTTAACCAAACAACAAAAAAAAAATGGATACACTAATAAAGATGGAGCTGACATGCTTGTTCACAATTGCATGCCTTGAATACTCCAGGAGAAGGCTACAAGTCTGCCTCTGCAGAGAGGGGATAGGAGGAAAATATGTGGTCTTCATCACATACAATCAAAAAGAAAATCAATGCTGCGCTACAAATTACAATTCTACTGATGAATGCAAACACGGGATGCTACGTTGCCACGGAAATCCATTATTTTTCCAAATGTTAAATAAGGCCACAAGTCAAAAGATACAAAGTTTCCTCCATCCCCATAAGCCTCCACAGGTAGAATTTAATAACTTTAACAGGCAATTTTTCAGACAAACAAAAACAGTCCCTGCATATGCATTGATAAAGCAACCCAACTTGCAAAGAACAGCAAGCTGTAACCCTTTAATTAAAAGGTGAATGTCAGCTCTTATCTCCAGTGGGTAGCACTCTCACCCGAGACCGAAGGCAAGTCCCACTCCAGAGAACTGAGCACACAATCTAGACCGACATGCCACCGAAGCCCTGAAATTGTGGATCAAGGGAGGTGCTGTCTTTTGAATGAAATGTTAAAACCAAGACCCCGCCAAATCTCTGGGGTGATCGTAACAGATCCTATGGGACATGTTCAAAGAAGAATTAGCGGGGTTTGCACCATGACTTAGTCCATAGCTATCCATAACCAACATCACTAAAATCATTATCTGCACTAGTAGGATCTTGCTGCACACATAACATAAGAACATAAGAAATAGGAGCAGGAGTAGGCCAACTAGCCCTTCGAGCCTGCCCCACCATTCAATAAGATCATGGCTGATCTGTCGTGGCTCAGTTCCACATTCCCGCCCTCTCCCCATAACCCTTAATCTCCTCGCTTATCAAAAACCCATCAACCCGCGTCTTAAAAATATTTAGCGAGGCAGCCTCCACCACCTCAACGGGCAGAGAATTCCAGAGATTCACCACCCTTTGAGTGAAGAAGTTCCACCTCAACTCCGTTCTAAACCACCCCCCCTTTATCTTGAGGCTGTGCCCCCTAGTCCTACTGTCCTTCCTGAGCAGGAAGAGTCTCTCCACCTCTATCCTATCCATCCCATTCATCATCTTATACGTCTCAATGAGATCTCCCCTCATTCTTCTAAACTCTAACGAGTACCCATATTGGCTGCCCTGTTTATCTCATAAAGCAACATTCGAAAAATACTTCAGCTAGTTGTAAAGTGCTTTTAAACATCCAAAGGTTTTGAAAGAATAAAGAAGAAAATTACAGCACAGGAACAGGCTCTTTGGCCCTCCAAACCTGCACCAACCATGCTGCCCGTCTGAACTAAAACCCCCTATCCTTCTTGGGACCATATCCCTCTATTCCCATCATGTATTTGTCAAGACACCCCTTAAATCCAAGACTTCACTTGTGTCTTTGACGGGCTTATCCAGAATGTTTAACTCACAATCTATTTCAGATGTTGACAAACCCAAGATACAGGTCCTGTATTAAGCAGATTTCCCTTCTTTGTCCCTGGCTAAATGCGTCTGTTTTTACGGGATTTCTTAGCAGCTGTGTGAGATAGAACAGGTTTCCAATTCACCTTTGCTAAAAAGAAAATTGTGCACGGTTTGGCAAATTCTGGTGCTTTCACATTCCTGCAATCATTTTGCCCCAAAATTAGTAGAAACAAAAGCCTTCAGAAAAAGTGCCTCTTATTCCCACTGGGTTTTTTTTTCAGCAAAGCCCCCCTGTTGTAACGTAGGAAATACAGCAACCTATCTTGCCCACAGCAAGCTCTCAGCAGTGTGCTAACAACCAGGCAATTAGATTTATTTGAGATATCGATTGGGGATTTGCACCATAACTTTGTCCATATTTATCCATCACCAACATCACTAAAAGCATTATCAACTCCGTGCGATTGGTGGGACCTTGCTGCATACATATTGACTGCTCTGTTTATCTCATAATGCAGAGGGAATAACTACCCTACTCTTCATTGATGTAGTGCCACAAGCTCATTTACACCTACCCTGGTGAGGCAGATGGAGTCTCCCATTTAACATCTTACCTGAAAGATGGCACTCCCCCAGTCCTGTGCTGGCATGTCAACCCTGGAATGGGACTTGAACCCAGAATCATGTGCCTCAAGAGAGCTGCCAACTGAAACATCAATGGCTGTCACCCATCCTAAATGGATGAATCCTAAAACTCCATTCCCAACGAACACAACAGATTAGAATGAGTCAGAAACCTGCAGCACTACACGCAGTGGTTTTGCTCTCTCTCTGAGAGGTTCACCCACAGTATCTTTGATCAGGTTGATAACTGTAGCCTCAACAGTCCATGGGGCACCATCATGCATGGATGACGGAAATGGGTTGCAACACAGCGGGTCCTGAAAAACTTCTGGAGATTAGAATTCACTCACAAAATGACAATGGAGATCGGAATTCTTGGGCACAGTTTAGTGATGGGCTCTTGATCAATAAACACAATCGCATTCTGGATGTAGCTCAAGAGACAATTACATCTCAGCAAAGATCCTAAAGCTATTAAGATTTCTGTTGATACCAAAGTCTTACCAGGTTGGAACTCCTGGAGCTACAGACTCATTTTCCTTCGTTGTTTCATTAAGGGAAGTGATCTTGCTGATCCAATTCTTTTGTTCCCCCATACTTCCCTGCAATAAAATTAAGCAGGACAGGTCATTAGATTAACATCTGCAGAACAGGTTCAGAAATATTCTTAGCATTCCTCTGATTTTCTATCTTGTACCTCCAGTTTTCCAGCACAGAAGCAAAGCAACTGATATATTTCCACATTCGGTAATGTGGTCAATACTAACAGCAGTTTAATTCTAGGCATTGTTCCCCAAGACATCATTCTGCAAGTTTAGAGATTGTGAGAGATACGGAAATGAAAAACAGCCACGCGGCCCCTCAAGTTCTCTCCGGCGTGTCTGTGTGTGTCTCTCTATTTATGGGTGTCACTCATCCTGCCGAGACCAATTTTCATGAAAATGTCATGCCAACTTATTAACATACCTTAGGAAGTAAATAAATGGTAATTTTTTTATTCATTCAAAGGATGTGGGCTTCACTGGCAAGGCCAGCATTTATTGCCCATCAGAAGATGGTAGTGAGCTGCCTTCTTGAACCATGCAGTCTCCATGGTGTAGGTATGTCCACAATGCTGTAGGGAGAAAGTTCCAGGATTTTGACCCAGTGACGGTGAAAGAACAACAACAACAACATATTTCCAAGTCAGGATAATGAGCAACTTGGAGAGGAACTTGCAGGTTGTGGTTTTCCCATGTATCTGCTGCCCTTGTCCCTCTAGATGATAGTGGTCATGGGTTTGGAAGATATGTTGAAGCAGCATTAGTAAACTCCTACAGTTTATCTTGTAGACGTAAATGCTGCATTTCTGTGATTCGATTGCGGATGGAGTGGATGTTGAAGGTGGTGGATGTGGTGCCAATCAAATGGATTGCTTTGTCTTAGATAGTGTCAACCTGGTGAGGTTTGAGCTGCACCCATCCAGGCAAGTGGAGAGTATTCCATCACAGTCCTGACTTGTGCATTGTAGGTGGCAGACAGGCTTTTTGGTGGGGTGGGGGGTGGTCTCAGGAGTGAGTTACTCACAACAGAATTCCGAGTGTCTGACCTGCTCTGGTAGCCACAGTATTTAAGGCTAGTCCAGTTCAGTTCCTGGTCAATGATTGCTCCCAGAATGTTAAATCAGCGCAGACAACATGGTACTGATTTATTAGGCACAGTGACTTTTCAATCTATTCAATTCATGCACGATTAGACACAGCTTAAGAACAGGTGATTGTGGAAATTCTTTGTTTTTTCACGTGCCACATACAGGTCTTGCATTCTACAAAATGCCATGAACAAGAACAAACTTCGTACAATAATTAGTGAAGTCAAGCTGCGATGTGAAGGAAGGGCTCTCCAAATGCAGTCTGTTAAACATCCTTAAATTTTAATCACTCTGCCACTGGTGACCATACGTTAGGCTGCCTGGTCTCCAAAGACTGGAACTCAGTCCCTAAACTTCTCTTTCTAAGATGCTCCTCAAAACCTGCTTCTCTGACCAAAGAGCATTTGGTTCATATCAAGTGACAAGGCTCCTGGGAAGTGCTGTAGAGCACTTAATTATGTTAAAAGATGTGATACAAATGCAAGCAATTACTGCTGCTGTATTCTACTTGATGGACAGTTAAAGCCTCCTGTGCCCCTGGCAGTGCCAATCTGGCTCTTGACAGAGCCCCCAATGTAGTCTCAGCAACTCATCACCAACTTCATACTGCGTGATACACCACCTCTGCTCAAACAAACTACCAGTGTGCTGGGAATGCGCACTTTGCAAGCGTGAGTCAATCAGCATTCACAGCTTCTTCCAAAGTGAAACACAGGCTGCTTAAAAGTGTCACCTAAGGCAGGCAGATGAAATATTTCATAACTAATCGCAGTTATCTAATGAGAATGGATTAGTGTTCTTATTAAATAAGCACATTAGCCCAGGAGCTAGCTTGTGGCTAAATAAAGGCGATGACAGCATCCCCTTCATTGGGGAGGCAGTGGCGTAGTGGCATTGTCATTGGACCAGTAGCCCACACACCCTGGGTAATACTGTGGGGACCCGGGCTCCACCGGCAGATGATCGGATTCAAACTCGACAAAAGTCTGGAATTAAAAGTCCAATGATGACCATGAACCCACTGGCAATTGTCATAAAAAGCCCTGTGGTTCACTAACATCCTTTAGGGAAGGAAATCTGCTGTCCTTACCCACAGGACTGACCCCTTTCCTCATCTCTTTTTTTTCCATGTTTTATTTCTGCCATTTGGAATAAAGAGTTAAGAACCAGCGCTCCAAGTTTCCCTTCTGGGATTTGGGATACCCTCACATTGAACATTTGGCAGGGTTCATCACAAAATCCTCCATAGTGTCTTGTGGCATTCTCATCATGCTAAATGGGATAGAATTCAAATGGATCCAGAAACTTGGGCACCCATGAGGTGTTGTGGAACATGAGCAGCAGCAGAACTGCACTTATCCATAGTCTGCAACCTTATGGCCAAGCACATCTCACTCTACCATTACCACCAAGATCAGCCCTGGTTCAATGGAAAACACAGAAGGGTATGGCAGGAGCAACACCAGGCACACCTAAAAATGTAGGTTCAGTAGGTTGACACCACAACACAAGACTACTTGCATGCCAACCAGCATAAGCAATAAGATATAGCTAGAGCTAAATGATTCCATAACCAACGGATCAGATCAAAGCTCTGCAGTTCCACAAATATCCCTATCAACAACACTGGGGCAGTCCAGCACATCAGAGTACATAAGAACATAAGAACATAAGAAATAGGAGCAGGAGTAGGCCATCTAGCCCTTCGAGCCTGCCCCGCCATTCAATAAGATCATGGCTGATCTGTTGTGGCTCAGTTCCACTTTCCCGCCCTCTCCCCATAACCCTTAATCCCCTCTCTTATCAAGAACCCATCAACCCGCTTCTTAAAAATATTTAGCGAGGCAGCCTCCACCACTTCAACGGGCAGAGAATTCCAGAGATTCACCACCCTTTGAGTGAAGAAGTTCCTCCTCAACTCCGTTCTAAACTGCCTCCCCTTTATCTTGAGGCTGTGCCCCCTAGTCCTACTGTCTTTTTTGAGCGGGAAGAGTCTCTCCACCTCTATCCTATCCATCCCATTCATCATCTTATATGTCTCAATGAGATCTCCCCTCATTCTTCTAACGAGTACAAGCCTAGTTTATTAGATACGGCTGCAGCATTTACACAATCTTCAGTTGAAAGTGCCAAGAGGATGATCCATCTCGCCCTCCACAGATGCCAATTCAATTCATTTCCATTTATCAGGAAAAGGCTGAGGGCACTGGATACTACAAAGGCAATGGTCCCTGGCAATAGTACTGAAGATACGCGCTCCGGAACTGCTGCACCCCTCCCAAACTGTTCCAGTACAGCTACAACCCTGGCATCCAAAAGGTGGAAAATTGCTCAGATATACCTTGTACACAAGAAACAGGACAAATCCAACCCAGCCAAATACCGCCCTATCAGTCTACTCTCAAATCATCAATAAGATCACGGAAGGGGTCATCACCAGTGCTATCAAACAGCACTTGCTCAGTAATAACCTTCAAGGTTATTACTTCAAGTTTTTAGGTGTCCAGATCGCCAACCACCTGTCCTGGTGCCCCCATGCCGACACTATAGTTAAGAAAGCCCACCAACACTTCTACTTTCTCAGAGGACTAAGGAATTTTGGCATGTCAGCTACGACTCTCACCAACTTTTACAGATGCATCATAGAAAGCATTCTTTCTGGTTAAATCACAGCTTGCTACATCTCCTGCTCTGCCCAAGGCCACAAGGAGCAACAAAAGGTTGTGAATGTAGCCCAATCCATCATGCAAACCAGCCTCCCATCTACTGGCTCTGACTACACTTCCTGCTGCCTCGGTAAAGCAGCCAGCATAATTAAGGACCCTGGACATTGTCTCTTCCACCTTCTTCCATCGGGAAAAAGATATATAAGCCTGAGGTCATGTACCAACCGACTCAAGAACAGATTCTTCCCTGCTGCTGTCAGCCGTTTGCATGGACTTACTTTGCATTAAGGTGATCTTTCTCTACACCCTAGCTATGACCGTAACACTACATTCTGCACACTCTCTTTTCCTTCTCTATGTTTTGTCTGTATAGTGCGCAAAAAAAAATACTGTTCATTATATATGTGACAACAATAAATCAAATCAAACAATCAAAAACCTGCTCACTGATGCTTAGTTTGGCTTCCACCAGCGACCAGCTCTGCACCTCTTTACAGCCTCGATTCAAACACGGACAAGGCAAGGTGATAGTGACGGCCCTCGACATCAAGGCAGTATTTGACCAAGTGTGGCATCAAGGAGCCCGAGCAAAACTGTTGTCAATGGAAATCATAGGAAAACCCTCCATTGGCTGGGGTCGTATCCAGCACAAAGAAAGATGGCTGTGGTGGTCGGAGATCAATCATCTCAGTCACAGGACATCGCAGCAGGAATTCCGCAGGAGTGTGTTCTGGGCCCAACAATCTTCAGCTGTTTCATTAACGACTTGCCTTCATCATAAGTTCAGGAGTGGGGATGTTCGTTGATGAGCACACAATGTTCAGCACAATTCATGATTCCTCACATACTGAGGCAGTCCATGTTTGAATGGAGCAAGAACTGGACAATATCCAAGCTTGGGCTGACAAGTGGTGATTAATGATTGTGCCATACAAATGCCATCTCCCAAAGAGAGAATCTAAAAATCCCCCCTTAACATTCAACGACATTAATATTGCCAAATCCCCCATTATCAACATCGTGGGGGTTACCGCTGACCAGAAACTTAAACTGTATTAGCCATATAAACAGTGTCTACAAGAGCAGGTCAGGGACGAGGTAGCCCGCAGTAGGTAACTCACAGAGTCTGACCAATTTTGCACATCAAAGGGAAGCATTTACATTTCACAACCTGCTTGCTGGACAAGTGAAGAGACAGAAATCCCCACTGATGAGTCCATTATGTTTAAGTGGCTGTGGTTGATGAAAAGAATCAGAAGCCGGACATTAGTGAGTGTAATTATTTACTCAATTGATAAGTACATTATACTATCATAGAGAGAGCAATAGAGAAAGTACTACAAGTGGTTAGTGCAATGGGTAAACACACTCCTGTTCCACCAGGGGAGTAGATAGAGCAATCAACTGCTGCAATAGGCCATGCGCCGCAGCCACTGGGCCAGCGCCGCAGCCACTTTTGGTGCAGGGAAGGACTGGAAGGTAGACCGTGCAAACCCAATTCCGCTGCTGGTGAAGATCTGAAGTCAAAGGCATGTGGACCATCTGAAATCCAGGCCCATCTGGCTAGGGTCCAAAATGCAAAGGGGCATTCACCAAATCATGACTGCTCTGAAGCGCACAGTGGAGAGCTTGCTGGACCCGAGTTCACTCCTAGGTAATGTGGCAGTCACTGACAAGAATTCAAACATTTCCAGTTCTGACGCTTTTGGATCCAGCTTCAAGTGGTCACAGTTACAGTGATTAGAGAAATGGTCACACAGATATCAAATGTCACAGCTTCAAAGTTGTTTGAAATGCCTCCCACATCATCAGCAGACAATCCAAAGTTCACAAGGCTGCTCCTGCTGTTTTATTTTCCCACAGTTCAGAACGGAAGTGGCGACTACTTTATTCCAATTTACTACTTCTTTTGTTAAGCATTGCGAACTATCCTCAGTAATACCTGACTGCTTTTACTACCGAACCCCACAAATTATTTTGGTGCCCAGCATGCTGGAGGTTGGTGTATGAGAAGAACAGGATGGACAGATTATTATTTCACACTTAGCAGTCAGGACAATCCTGGTGCAGCATGTCTGACAGCAGACTTAAGCCTTCCCTTAATCCCAACTCCAGAAGAGGGGAGGCAATGGACCTGTGATATTATCGCGAAATTATCATTCCAGAAACTCAGCGGATGTTCTGGAAACCCAGCTTCAAATCCCGTCACAGAGATAGTGGAATTTGAATTCAATTTTTTAAAAATCTGGAATTAAGAATCTACTGATGACTGTGAAATCATTGTCGATTGTCAGAGAAACCCATCTGGTTCACTGGATAAAAGCAAATGACTGCGGATGAAACCAAAAGAGGAAATCTCAGCAGGTTTGACAGCATCTGTAAGGAGAGAAAAAAAGCTGATACCCTTTGTCAAAGCCACTGTTCAAAGAAATAGTTCACTAATGTGCTTTAGGGAAGGAAATCTACGGTCTTTATCTGGTCTGGCTGACATGTGACGCCAGACCCACAGCAATGTGGTTGACTCCCAACTGGTCCAGGAAGCGACTTGGTTGTATCAATTGCTCAAGGCGGCAGCTCACCACCACCTTCTCAAAGACGACTAGGGATGGACAACAAGTGCTGGTCTAGTCAGCGATGCCCATGTCCCACAAATAAATTTTAAAAAGACAATTGGGCACTTTTTCCAGTCTTGTCATTGCTGGCCTCAGCAAGTCGGTCTCAACTGAAGATTCATTTATTCATCTTACAGATCATTCACACCGAGGTTTCATCCCATCATAAGGCGGAATCTTCCAGTCCGTCATTTCGGACGGTTTGTAAATTCATGGGCTCAAAGGGGATCGAGTCCATTCAATTCCAATAATGCTGCCAGACTACAACCCTTAGCACAAAGGGCAGTGATTGCTTATTACTAATGGAGAAATGTCCTATTGCCAGGAGATACATAGCCTGCATTCCAGAAGATGATAAATTATTTTAATCAGGAATTTTGCGTCCCAAATGCCATGCCCTCCATACTCTGTGAGAAGCGCAAACAATATTTTGTGCTGTGGGAGGTGGCATTTTGTATTGTAAAGGCCATAGAAAGAAACAATTGGAGGAATTATCAAAGGTATGGTGAACAGTGCCAAATACTAAAAATGGAAAAGTCGACTGCAGATAAATGAAGCAAAAAGGATTTAAAGAATTAAGGGGACAGGCACGGCTCAATAAACCACTATGGTGGCACATACTTTGACTGTAAGTAAGATTTGGGTGTAGCTTACCCTGCAAAACAGGGTATCTATATAACACAGCAAACAGTGAGTAAGCCCAGGGGTGCTAGTTAATCACCATCAAGGGTTAAACACACTTTAACAGGGACACTCATGACATTGGAACAAGCTTGATCAGGGCATAAATCAGCACAGATTATGGAGTAATGAACAGAAATGGTTTTGCATGATAAATTTCATTACCTTTGGCTTAGCTGCATAATAATGAAGTCATCATTTAACAATATTCTTCATCAGGATATTGAACAGCAATGAGTTATTTTTGAATTTGATATAGCGTGACTGATGTGTTATATTTGGACTTGCAGAAAGCATTTGGCAAAGTTCCACGTAAGAGATTATCGTGCAAGATTGAAGTGCATGAGGTTGGGGCAAGTGTATTGAGACGGATAAAAAACTGGCTAGCACAGAGGAAACAAAGTGTAGGAATTAATAGGTCCTTTTTAAATTGGCAGGCAGTAACTAGTGAGGTGCCACAGGGATTGGTGCTGGGGCCGCAGCTATTGACAATATATATTAATGGTTTGGATGAGGGAACAAAACGTAACATCTCAAATTTG
Source organism: Carcharhinus amblyrhynchos (assembly GCF_965287045.1). Classification (NCBI taxonomy): domain Eukaryota; kingdom Metazoa; phylum Chordata; class Chondrichthyes; order Carcharhiniformes; family Carcharhinidae; genus Carcharhinus; species Carcharhinus amblyrhynchos. Next base: position 42,091,616 of record NC_137342.1, on the reverse strand, counting down.
CAGATGACACCAAGTTGGGTGAGAGGGTGAGTTGTGTCGAGGATGCAGAGATTCTTCAACATGATCTGGGCAGGTTGGGGGAGCGGGCAAATCAATGGCAGATCCATATAATTTGGATAATGTGAGGTTATTCACTTTGGAAGCAAAAGCAAGGCTGCAGATTACTACCTGAATGGCTGTAAATTGGGAGCGGGGAGTGTGCAGAGGGACCTGGGTGTCCTCGTGCACCATTCTCTGAAGGTAAACATGCAGGTGCAGCGGGCAATAAGGCGACAAATAGTATGTCGGCCTATCATTGCAAGAGGTTTCGAGTACAGCAACACAGATGTGTTTTTGCAATTATACAAGGCCTTGGTGAGGCCACACCTAGAATATTGTTTTCTGAGGAAGGATTTTTTTGCTCTTGAGGGCGTGCAGCAAAGATTTACCTGGCTGATTCGGGGATGGCGGGTCTGATGTAAGAGGAGAGATGAACTAGGTTACGATTGTTTTTGCTGGAGTTCAGGCGAATGAGCGGAGATCTCATACAGACTTAAAAAATTCTAACAGGGCTAGACAGGATCAATGCAAGCAGAATGTTCCCGATGGTGGGAGAGTCCAGAACCAGGAGTCACAGTCTGGAGATTCGGGCTAGACTATTTAGGACAATGATGAGGAGATATTTGGGGTTCACCCAATGAGTGGTGAGCCTGTGGAATTCATTACCACAGGAAGTAGTTGATGCCAAAACATTGAATGTATTCAAGAGGCAGCTAGATATGGCACTTGGGATGAATAGGATCAAAGGTTACGAGGAGAAAGCAGTATTAGGCTATTGAGTTGGACGATCAGCTATGATCATGATGAACGGCAGAGCAGACTCAAAGGGCCAAATGGCCTCCTCCTGCTCCAATCTTCTATGATACTGCACAGATTAATCCTCCATTATTGTTGGCAGTCATAACAAGACAGTCTGGTCCTGTCCATCTAATGTCACTGGACGAATAATCAGAGGCCCAGATTAATGTTTTTGAGATCTGGGTTAAAGTCACACCAGGGCAACTGCTGGAATTTAAAAAGAGAAAAAAAATTAGTGGGATCTTGGAGGGTTGGTAAATGTGTCATTTGATGGGTTTCTTTCCATTCAGCTCCAGGTAACCTGAGCACTAAAGGATAAGACTGGGTAACAGTTAGAATAAAAAGACATATGGCGCCTTTTCAGCAAGTGTTTCGCTGCAACACATAACTGGCAGAGACCTTGCTGTTTTTCTACAAAGGGGAGGCTAAGTTCTGGAAAGTGGTAATCCATGAGTAGAAGTTATGAGGTGATGGAAACAAAGAGGAACAATCCAGTCCTACATTTCTGGATGAGGGAATGGCCTTGTTCTCTGTTTCCAAAAAAACCCCACTAACTTCTGCATTGTCACCATAAGCAGATATTTGCACTGTGACAGTTTTCCCAGTCCATCAAATAAATAGAATGTACGGGCACCAGCAATAACCCGTGGTGGAGATGCCCCTCTGATGACCTGTTAAACCACAGTGAGATTTGAAGATGTGATAATGCCCCTCCCAATGACTCAACATCACAATAATATTTACAGCGCTATTCTTCCAACCAAACTGACACAACTGCTGAAGGCAGAGAGACTACGGCACAACATGACGGTGCAGCTTACCATTCTGATAACCACAAGAAACTAAAGCAACGCCACAAATTTTACAGAAAATCAAAAAAGTAAGTTTTACTTTGCCGATTAAAATTTAACCGGGCTGGTAGAGAGTTTATTCTAAATGCACGCACATCTCTGCAACAAGGACAGAAGCTGCAACATAAATACTGACAACATGTGATCATAAACTGTGAAGAAGATTCTAGAACTTGTGCAGACAACAAAGCCCATTTTGCTCATCCTTCCTCATGCCTCAAATAGTCTGCCCCCATCGCGCAATCCCTCAGGAGGTTAAATACCGAGGAGAGTTGGAAGGTTCTGGGTGAATACTCTGATCTCTCAAAAGGTAGTCTCATCATCCATTTCCATCACAGAATCATAGAAACTCTACAATGCAGAAAGAGGTCATTTGGCCCATCGAACACAATCCCACCCAGGCCGTACCCCCACATCCCTACATATTTACCCGCTAACCCCTCCAACCTGCACATCTCAGGACACTAAGGGACAATTTCAGCACGGCCAATCAATCAATCTAACCCGCACATCTTTGGACTTGGGAGGAAACCAGAGTACCCGGAGGAAACCCATGCAGACGCGAGGAGAATGTGCAAACTCCACACAGACAGTGACCCAAGCCGGGAATCGAACCCAGGTCCCTGGAGCTGTGAAGCAGCAGTGCCACTCTGTTCCACGTTTCCACTCCTAGGGCTTGATGCTGTCATCCACAGATATTAGAACCGTGCCCGCAGACAATGTTTCATCATTCAAGTCCACCTATCTCTCAACACTCCCGATTCCATTCTCATTCCTGCACATTTTCAACCGGCGTTCTCGCAAAACTGTCCCCAAGTGCATGGCAAATGGTTTGCTCAAATCAATGCCATCTGTTCCTCTCAGCATTTCCAGAAATCTCACCAAAATACTGGCCTCAAGCAGCACAGTTACATTCAAATACACTCACTGTAATTCAGGTTCAGTATCCAAACGTACTAGTGTTGCTATCAGGAGAGGGGTCTCATGTATACTGTTGGGCAGATTCACTCAAGCCCATGTTTGAAACTTAAATCAGTGGAAATTATCTAATTTCAGAGGCGGTAGGGTACTGACAAGGAATGTTATGACAGAAAGTGAGGATGGAGAAAGAGTGTGGCCAGGCTCAAAGGAGTAAAAGTGTATTTATTTATTAGTCACAAGTAGGCTTACATTCACACTACAATGAAGTTATGTGAAAATCCCCAGTCACCATACTCCAGTGCCTGTTCAGATACACTGAGGGAGAATTTAGCACGGCCAATGCTCCTAACCAGCACGTCTTTTGGACTGTGGGAGGAACCCCGAGGAAACCCACACAGACACAGGGAGAACGTGCATACTCCACACAGACAGTGACCCGAGCTTGGAATCGAACCTGGGTCCCTGGTGCTGTGAGTGCTAACCACTGTGCCACCAGGCTACAAAGTGACAGAAATGAGGATTTAATAGTGTGTCTGGTTTTCAAAATGCAATGGATACCTAACACCCAAGATTCAGATAAAATTGAAATTACTCCACAACTGTTGAGATGTGCTCCCAATCTCATTATGCATATCTTGGGTTTCATGCCAAGAGATGGGGCAATATCTGAGTGGGTCATGGTGGATGTTCCTTAGTTTCAAGGGGGGGGGGGGGCGGAACATCACTAACAAAAATCTAGAACCGCTTTGCGTGATCAGAGATAGGTGCAGCAACACTGGAGTGGGCTTTACTTGCGTCTTTCCACTTGCTGACCAAAATATAATGGATGGTGGAAGGTTTATGCCTTAGACATTTATTCAACACATATGTATCTCTGATACAAGAGCAGAAGTTACAATATAAGTACTGACAACATCTAGTCATGAGCTGTGAAGTTAAATTCCAGAACTGGCGAAAGCATTTTGGCCATCCTTCCACATGTCCTGAACAGTGGCACCATCCTCAGGATCATATGGTGATTAGACCCTGGATTTTATACACGGGGATCCCAATAGCTTGTACAGTCAATGCGCAGCACCATGGATGAGTGGGAAGCGAGCATTAACTGCCACACCACTGTCCACCATCTCAGTAAATCGCTGTTAAAAAACGCCAAAGGGAGGCAATGGCCTAGTGATATTATCGCAACTATTAATCCAGAAACTCAGCTAATGTCCTGGGGGACCTGGGTTCAAATCCTGCCAGGCGGATGGAATTTGATTTCAATAAAAAAAATCCGGAATTAAGAATCTACTGATAATCAACAATAGTTTCATGGTTATCAGGAAAAACCCACACCTGGTTCACTAATGTCCTTTAGGGAAGGAGAGCTGCCGTCCTTACCCGCTCTGGCCTACATGTGACTTCAGAGCCACAACAATGTGGTTGACTCTCAACTGCCCTCCAAGGGCAACTAGGGATGAGTAATAAACACTAGCCAACCAGCGATACCCTTGTCCCATGAACGAATTTTAAGGAAGTGTAGATGAACCTCTTTTCACCCAGGAGCAAACTGGAGAAGGCTCAGAAAGGTAGCAACAGAAAAACAGCCAGACAACATTTTGGCCACATAGTCACTAAAGTTGGAGTCCAGGAAATGGTGAGAAGAAACCGTTACAGTTGTTTCTCTAGGGGTAAATCTGTGGGATTCACTACCACAGAAAGTAGTTGAGGCAGCATTGTGTGATTTCAAGAAGAAGAAATTAGGTAAAGCTCTTGGGACTAAAGGTATCAAAGGATATGGGGGGGCGGGGGGCGCAAAGAGATCAGGGCATTGATTTTGATGATTAGCCATGAGTCTAACCTCAGTGGTTGGTAAGTTGGTGGAGAAGATCCTGAGGGGCAGGATTTATGAACATTTGGAGAGATAGTATGATCAAAAATAGTCAGCACGGCTTTGTCAAAGGCAGATCATGCCTTACGAGCCTGGTTGAGTTGTTAGAAGGTGTGACTAAACACATTGATGAAGGAAGAGCAGTAGATGTGGTTTATATGGACTTCAGCAAGGCATTCAATAAGGCCCCCCATGCAAGGCTTATTCAGAAAGTGAGGGGGCATGGGATCCAAGGGGACATTGCTTTGTGGATCCAGAACTGACTTGCCCACAGAAGGCAAAGAACGGTTGTAGATGGGTCTTTTTCCGCATGGAGGACGGTCACCAGTGGAATGCCCCAGGGATCTGTTCTGGGATTCTTGCTCTTTGTGATTTTTTATAAATGACCTGGAAGAAGAAATGGAGGGATGGGTTGGTAAGTTTGCCGATGACACAAAGGTTGGCGGTGTTGTGGATAGTTTGGAGGGATGTCAGAAGTTGCAACGAGACATAGATCGGATGCAAGACTGGGCAGAGAAATGGTAGATGGACTTCAACCTAGAAAAGCGTGTGGTGGTTCATTTTGGCAGGTCAAATAGGATGATGGAATATAGTATTAAGGTTAAGACTGTTAGCAGTGTGGAAGATCAGAAGGCTCTTGGGGTCCCGGTTCATAGGACACTCAAATCAGCTTCTCAGGTAGAGGATGTGGTTAAGATGGTGTATGGTGTACTGGCCTTCATCAATCAAGGAACTGAGTTTAGGAGTCGGGAGCTAATGCTGCAGCTGTATAAGACACTGGTCAGACCCCACTTGGAGTACTGTGCTCAGTTCTGGTCGCCTCACTACAGAAAGGATGTGGAAGCAATAGAAAAAGAGTGCAGAGGAGATTTACAAAGATGTTGCCTGGATGAGGTGGCATACCTTATGAGGCTAGGTTGAGAGAGCTCAGCCTTCTCTCCTTAGAGAGACGAAGGGTGAGAGGTGATCTGATAGAGGTGTGTGTATAAGATGTTGACAGGCATTGCTCGAATGGATTCTCAGAGGCTTTTTCCCAGGGCTGAAGTGGTTGCCGCAAGAGGACTCAGGTTTAGGGTGCTGGGGAGTAGGTACAGGGGAGATGTCAGGGGTAAGTTTTTCACTCAGACGGTGGCGGGTGCGTGAAATCGGCTGCCAGCAGCAGTGGTGGAGGCGGATTCGATAGGGTCTTTTAAGAGGCTTCTGGATAAGTACATGGAACTTAGTAAGATAGAGGGTAATAGGTAAGCCTAGTAGGGAGGGACATGTTCGGCACAACTTGTGGGCCAAAGGGCCTGTTTGTGCTGTAGTTTTTCTATGTTCTACGTTCTATGATCAGAATGAATGGTGGAGCATACTCAAAGGGTTGAATGGCCTACTTCTGCTTCTATTTTCCGTGTTTCTATGTTCCCCAGCTTCTGTGCCCTCCCCATATTATGGACGCTGGACGAAAAATCAGATATTAATAATCTCACTTGAAACATGATAAATGTCTGTGATATTGGCCTCAGAAAACATATGGAGCTGTAGTTCCAACGGAGAACTTCAAAGTGAGGCAAGATTTAAGAATATAAGGAATGGGGGTGTTTTTGGGGTCTGAATCAGAATCCTAAATTACATTAGGAAGTCAGACTAGACCCCAATAACTATTCTATTTTGACATAAATGTGACGCTATTATGTTTCACTCCAGGAGTAATTCCACTTACAAATTAGGATAGGGATTTTTTTTTATGTAGTAAAACAAATTTTATTTAATAAGAGTTAACCATAACTCTCACAAAATGAAGCAGCTTAACTATTACCCATCGAAAAATATTTAAACGTGAAAAGAAATGTCTCAAGTTTCAAACTTAACACTGCTTCAATTCCAAATAAGTAACATTCTTCTTACAGACTCAAATACCACTTTAAATACAGTTAGAGAAATATACTTGCTACAATGAGTATAAACAGCCTTGAAGCTTTCAGAGAGATTGAGTTTCAGAGCATCTCTGCAAACCTGTCTTTAGGCAAACCCTAGCCAGAACGCAAAAACTGTTTTCCTTCTGCTACAAATGTTGTTCCTCCCATTAACCACATTGACAGGGATACGTGACAATCTAACCTACCTTCCATTCCTTTAAACAAAAATCCCAGGGGACCTTTCCTTTCACAAATCCATTAGCTCTATCTTAGTAAATGCTACTTGGCTAAAATGAATGATTATCTTGCTTTCCAGCATCTGAACTGCATTTCCATCAAATATACCTGACTGCCTGTGCAAAAACAAAACTTTAAAACAGTCCCCTTAAATATAAAAATAGGAATAGCACACTATCATCACAGGGGCACTCATTGGTCAAACGGACTATTCATCTTCTACCTCAACTCCACCTTCTCGCACGATCCGTGATTCCCAAGAGTCTAAAAGATCAATCAACCTTGACTTTGAATGAACTTAATGACTGGACATCCACAGCTCTTTGGCGCTAAAACCTGCAGCTACCTAGACTGCTGAACTCCTTGCATAAAATTCACTCTTCCAACTCTCTTTGCTCAGCAAAAAACTCACATTTTTGAGAGCCATAATTACGATCATGTTTCTGAACTCTCCCTCTGTAGTCGGATATTTGTTTCCCCCACCCCAGTATGCCTTTTGTTTTTTTAAAAAGCACTACCTAAATTCAAGATATTTCAGTTGCTATGGAAGCAAATTCTGTCGCTACTCTGTGCCCAAGACCACACAGGACAGCAATGAGATAAATAGAAAGAGGTTCTTCATTTATCGAAATATGACTGTTTGAAGCCATGGAGAAGTCTAACTGTTCTCTTCATTTGGCAGAGCATAGGAACACATTTAGAATCTTGCTTGACAAGGGAGAGGGGGAATACAATCTACAATCAACACACCTCTGCTCAGCGGGTAATGTTTCCAGAGTCAGAAAGGTGTGCATTCACTTTAAAACAATGGTTGGGTTTCTCTGGTCTTTCATGGCATCCCTCACAAGGGAAGTGGGTGGCGTGGCATTGGCTGGCAGGGGGAGCTTCTGGTCCCACCACCATCAATGGAATTTCCCATTGACCGACCCCCCCCCGCCCCCCCACTGCCAGGAAACCCACAGTGAGGCTGTGCCAATGATGAGACCAGATGATCCTGCTGACGTGAACAGCCGGAAAGCTTCGGCCATTGTCCAGGCTGACGATCTACTGCTGTACTTAAGTGTCCCATTTTAAAAGGAGACCCGGGCCAGGATTCTCCCACCTCGCCCGCAGCTGGCGTTCTTCATCCCGCTGCAGTGTTGGAGCTTTGGCACCGTGCCACACATTCTCCATTCTCACTGGCAGTGGGGACAGAGTGTACAAGGCGGAAGAATCCTGGCCCCTATCAATTCAAGTGTGTGTAAGCAATCCCAGAGCTGGAAAATTGCTGTTGAAACAGAAAAGGCTGGGAATACTCAGCAGGAGAGGACAACATCTTGGAGACAGAAGTATTAATGTTGGGAGCCCATTTTGTGAAATGCTTTTATAAATGTGTTCATAGAATGTGGGCATCGCTGGCTGGGTCAGCATTTATCGTCCATCTATAATTACCCTTCCACTGAACACCCTTTACAGCCCACTTGAGAGACAGTTAAGAGTGAACCACATTACTGTGGGTCTGCTGTCACCAGTTTCACAACACCAGGTTAAAGTCCAACAGGTTTATTTGGTAGTAAAAGGCACTAGCTTTCAGAGTGCTGCTCCTTCCTCAGGAAGTGGGAGTTCTGTTCACAAACAGGGCATGTAAAGACAAACCCAATTCACAAAATAATGGGTGGAATGTGAGTCTTTGCTGGTAATCAAGTCTTAAAAGGTACAGATGATGTGAATGGAGACAGCATTAAACACAGGTTAAAGAGATGTGTATTGTCTCCAGACAGGAACAGCTAGTGAGATTTTGCAAGCCCAGGCAAGCCGTGGGGGTTAAAGATAGTGTGACATGAACCCATGATCCCGGTCAAGGCCATCCTCATGTGTGCGGAACTTGGCTATCAGTCTCTGCTCAGCGACTCTGCATTGTCATGTGTCGTGAAGGCCGCCTTGGAGAACGCTTACCCGAAGATCAGAGGCCGAATGCTCGAGATCGTTGAAGTGTTCCCCAAGGGGAAGAGAACACTCTTGCCTGGTGATTGTTGAGTGGTGTTCATTTATCCGTTGTCATTGTGTCTGCATGGTCTCCCCAATGTACCATGCCTCAGGACATCTGCTCTCTCTACTCACATTGTCTGTACCTTTAAGACTTGATTACCTGTAAAGACTCGCATTCCAACCATTATTTTGTAGATTGAGTTTGTCTCTTTATATGCCCTGATTGTGAACTGAAATCCCACTCACCTAATGAAGATGCAGTGCTTCAAAAGCTAGTGGATTTTGCTACCAAATAAACCTGTTGGACTTTAACCTGCTGTTGTGAGACTTCTTACTGTGTTTACCCCAATCCAATGCTGGCATTTTCACATCATATGTGGACCAGGCCAGGCAAGGACGGCAGATTTCCTTCCCTAAAGCACCTTACTTTATTTATTGTCACAAGTAGGCTGACATGAACACTGTAACAAAGTTACTGTGAAAATCGCCTCTTCGTCACACACTGGCACTGTTCGGGTACACTGAGGAAGGATTTAGCACCAATGCACCAAACCAGCACGTCTTTTGGACTGTGGGAGGAAACCGGAGCATCCAGAGGAAACCCATGCAGACACGGGGAAAATGTGCAGACTCCACATAGACACTGACCCATGCCAGAAATTGAACCTGGGCACCTGGCACTGAGAGACAGCAGTGCTAACCACTGTGCCACCCAAGTGAACAAGATGGGTTTTTCCAACCGTAAAAAGAAATGTTTTCATGGTCATCACTGGACTTCAAATTCCAGATTTTTATTAAGTACAAAATTCAACATTTGCTGTGGTGGGATTCGAGCCTGGAACACCAGAGTATTACCCTGGATTTCTGGATTACGAGTCCCACAGATGTTGCCAGATCTGCTGAGATTTTCCAGCATTTTCTGTTTTTATTTCTGTGGGGAGAAAGAGGTAATGTTTGAGGTTGATGAATAACCTGCTTCCCTCCGCAGTTGCCGCAGAGGGAAAAAAACAGAAAATCCTGAAAATAGTTTCAGATTCCCAGCACCTGCAGCATTGTATAAGTGATCACTGGCGTTCTGGCCCAATATGTTTCCCCTATGCATTCATTAACCTCATTGATATTTTTAAGATCGTGCAGTATCCCAAGTTAAAACAGTAACTACATTTAAAAAGACATTTTGTCAGCTGTGAAGCACTGTGGAACATCTAGTGATTGTGAAGATACTGGATCGAGTCCTCCTGTTCTTCGATCATTTAATTGCGGCTTCTAATCATACATACAAGCACGCTGCTAAAATTCTCCATTTTCCTGCAAAATCTATCCTACTCTCCTGATCTCAAATACATCATAGAATTCCTTACAGTGCAGAAGGAGGCCATCTGGTTCATCGAGAGTGCCTGACACAGCTTCTTCCCCAAGCCCTCTTCTCACCCGTCCCCCGTAACTCTGCAATATTTATCATGGTTAACCCACTTAACCTACAGGTCTTGGAACACCAAGGAGCAACTTTTATGATGGCCTATCCAACTGGCCTGCGCATCTTTGGCGTGTGGGAGGAAACCGGAGCACCTAGAGGAAACCCACGCAGACATGCACAAACTTCACCCCGGTGGCTTCCCAAGGCTGGAATTGAACTGGTGCTGTGAGGAAGAGTGCTAAGCACCATGCCCATCCAATATTAACTGCAGGTTATTTATTTATTTTGTACAACAATTCTAAAATGCAGTGTTCTGCAAGAGAGCTTTTAAACAGGCTTTTTTCCCTTAGTCGTTGCCATGAAAGTGTTGGATACCCCATGCATGTAAAACAATGACTCCAGCACACCCCAAAAAAAAGGAAATTTGGGACCAATTTGCAGCTGATCGGGACCAAGTTTAAGATGTATGCGCCCCAGCTGTAGGGTACTGGTCATCGGAGGCACAGAAATATTAGCAATGTTCCAACCATTGGCTCACGACAATTAAGTTGTGGCTTCTAATTACGCCAGATTCCAGGATTTGGACCAATGTTCTGGGAATCGCCCATTAATAATTGACAGCTTTAACACTATACCAAATTTTCTCTGCACGTGTTTTGTGCAAAAATTACAAAATTGAGCTGCTTGGAGATGTTTGAGGAATGAATTAGATTAGACTTAATAATCAGATCGACTAAAAGACATGGAGGGAAAAGGGGGAAACAAAGATGAGGTAAAGCAAAACCAAACAAATTTTTTTGGGGCTTAAAATAAAACGAGAATTGCTTTTTATCCTAAACCGCTACTTTTTAATAGTTTTACATCCATGTCACACTAATAAAGCTACTCCTGACATCTGCACGAGGGGATTTCTCAGCGTCAAGTCTGCAGAAGCTGAAACCTCAGAGTCCTCTCACAAAGTCAGGTGGAATTGGAAGCATTGGGCTCATCATTCTTCAACCAACTGCCCAGCACCGGTGTCCAGTTCAGTGGACAGCTGAGAAGTTCCACAACTGAACAGCGGACAATGCAGGAACACCAGCAACATGATAGGAATGCCTAGTCTTTCGGGGTTCATTTTTTTTACCCCATTGCCGGCAGCAGAATCACCATTAGGGGCTCTGGTGTGACAAGAAGATGATAAAGAGCTGGGAGATTTACAACAAAACCAGCCAGCAACGGACATGGTGGATGTGTCCCACTGGAACACAAGGTGATTTTTACGCCTTCAACAAGAACCAAAGCAAGTCATGCCTTGCATAATTTACACAGTACTGCATTCAAAAGGGGTTTTCCCCAAAGATTTCCCAGTACGTTCGCTGAAGGGGAAGCAGAGGCTTCTCAAATCAAGCGCCTCAAAGGCTAATCCCCACTCCCTCGATCAAAGGACAATTGCTTTTTTAAAAACTGAGGTGGTTTAAGAACTTCATAAACACGTAAAACATTAACCTGAGACTGCAATGCGCAAACTTAGCTCTGCCTTCTAAACACAGCAAGAAATATAAAGGTGAGCTCGCCAGAAAGCACAGCTCAGATAGAAAAACAGATCATTCCACACAGAGAAATCCCCAAATGGCTGCCACGTGTCACTGACAAATGACTAAAACAGACGATCAACCCATTTTGCAGAAATTCATTATAGAATCCCTACAGTGCAGAAGGCGGCCATTCGGCCTGTCAAGCTTGCACCGCCAATCCCACCCAGGTCCTATCCCCATAACCCCACATATTTGCCCTACTAATCCCCCTGACACTAAGGAGCAATTTAGCATGGCCAATCAACCTAACCTGCACATCTTTGGAGTGTGAGGGGCGACCGGAGCACCTGGAGGAAACCCACACAGACACGGGGAGAATGTGCAAACTCCACACAGGCAGTCACCCAAGGCCGGAACTGAACCCAGGTCCCTGGTGCTGGGAGACAGCTGTACTAACCATGGTGCCACCGTGTCTTCCTCATAATTTTATTCGTTATGCAAGTTACATATTTTCTGTGCACTGTTCCTTCCGCCATTAGCTCAGGTCTGATGAGCTTTCATTCTGCGTCAAATAGGAAACCATTTATTTTGTACAAAATATGATTTTTTTTTGTTTTAAGACAGAGACCACACGCGCCCATCATGAAAAGGAGCAGTCGACATAACCAATCGCATTTTTTCATTTTTAAAGTGAGGGTTGAAAGGCATTCGCGGTTAGGTGCCAGTCTCTGAAACTAACGGCTGTCTTGTTTAGCTGGTGTGTGGGGAGTCTTTCTGCAATAACAATCTGCACAATGGTGCAAACAAATTCCTGCTTCCAGGTGGTTAACACAGAAGTTCAACATTATTGAGATGCCAATATGAAAGCCTGTGTCCTGGCAGTTTTCCTGTTGTGTGCCATTGTGTTCATAGAAGTCAACTTTGTGCCAGCAGGGCTCCACAGCATCAAGTTTGCACACTCACATAACCACTGCATCTAAAAACACTCAAAATATTTCCATCCTCAAGAGAGAGAGAGGGACTTATAGTTTTACAGCTCCTTTTCCAACCTCAGCACATCCCAAAGCAATTTATAGCCAATGAAGTACTTTAAGAATATAAACAATAGGAGCAGGAATAGGCCATTTAGCCCCTCAAGCCTGTTCTGCCAAACAGTACCATGGCTGATGTTCTACCAGCCCTCTCGCAGGTGTCTCCATATCCCAATATCTATTGGCCTCTTGTCTAGAATATATTCAACAATTCCACAGCCACTGGCATGGAGAATTCAAGGATCCAGAGGAAATTTAGAAACATAGATTGTGATACGAGCTAATACACTGAGAAAGCTTTAAATCACTACGCTGATTTATTGAGTGACAATGATAACTATACACAGACAAGCTCAGCACAGATACAACTCCAGTTCCACCAGCACGTGGGCACACACTGTGGGTTCCACTTACACAGACCCCTGCCCTAAGACTGGATAGGTTGAGATTCATGCACTCTGTACCGGCAATCTGTCTTGGAAAATCCGTATGACCCATGAATGATCGCACCTTAAAGGGGCCACATTATCATAACAGATTTTAGGGGCAGGTTGTAAGTTTGTCCCACCGGTCGTTAAGATCATGGCTGATGTGTTGTGGTCTCAACTCCATTTTCCTGTCTGTCCCACCTCCCCCATGCCCTCAAATTCACTGCCCCGCTACCATTTTCCCCTCCTACCCCTGAACCCCACCCTCCCAATAATCCTGGACTCCCTTTCTATTGAACTCAGTCACCCAGCCCCCACTGCTCTCTGGGGCAGAGTGTTCCACAGACTAACAATGCTCTGGGGAAATAAAATCTTTCCTCATTGCCATTTGTGTCCCATAGTTCTAGTCCTCCTATCAAATGGAAACATCCTCCCTGTAACTGCACTGTCAAATTCATGATGTGGATATGCCGGCATTGGACTGGGGTAAACACAGTAAAAAGTCTGACAACACCAGGTTTAAGTCCAACCGATTTACATGTGGGTGCCAACGACGTAGGCAAAATGCGAACTGAGGATCTGGGGAGGGAGTATGAAAAGCTGGGAATGGAATTAAAAAGTAGAACCGACAAGGTGGTTATCTCTGGACTACTGCCTGAACCGTGTGCAGATGGGCGTACAGTTGATAAGATTAAGGAAGTGAATGGGTGGCTCAGGGATTGGTGTGGGAGGAATGGGTTTGAATTTATGGGGCATTGGCACCAGTATTGGGGTAGGTGGGACCTGTTCAGGTGGGATGGGGTTGGTCTGAACTGTGCTGGGACCAGAGTCCTGGCGAATCGTGTAGATAGGACAGGCTGGGGTGTGCGTGTGCGTGTGTGTGGGTGGCGGCGGTGGTGGTGCGAGGGTAGGTGAAATTACAGGGTCTAAAGTAAAGGAGGGTACAGATAAGGGAAGATGCCAAGCATGCCCCAATAATAAAGGGAGTAGGGGGCGTGAGTATGGTTGGTGGCATTCTGGCAAATAGGGTACAGGTGAAGGCTGGGATGAAGGCACTTTATCTGAATGCACGAAGCATTAGGAATAAAGTGAATGAGGTGGTGGCGCAGATCAGCACAAATGGATATGATCTGGTGGCCATTACAGAGACGTGGTTGCAAGGTGACAGGGACTGGGAGCCGAATGTACAGGGGTATCAAGTGTTTAGGAAGGATAGGAAGGAGGAAAAAGTGGGGGGGGGTGTAGCTCTGCTGATTAAGGATAGCATCAGGGTGGTAGTAAGGGATGATATAGGAGCCAAAGAGCAGAAAGTGGAATCGTTGTGGGTGGAGATTAGGAACAGCAAAGGGAGGAAGACGCTGGTGGGTGTCGTCTATAGGCCCCCAAATAATGATCTGGAGGTGGGGCGGGCTGTTAACGCGCAAATAAATGCGGTGTGCAGGAATGGAACAGCGATAATTATGGGGGATTTCAATCTACATATGGATTGGTCGACCCATGTTGGACGCGGTGGGCTTGAGGAAGAGTTCTTGGAATGCTGCCGGGATAGTTTCCTCGAACAGTGTGTGTTGGAGCCGACGAGGGAGCGAGCTATCTTGGATCTGGTGTTATGTAATGAGGCGGGTAGAATTAGGGACCTTGTGGTGAAGGATCCTCTTGAAGAGTGATCATTGTATGGTGGAGTTTCTGATGCAGATGGAGGAGGAGAAAGTGGGTTCCCGGACATATGTCCTTTGTTTGAACAGAGGGGAGTACGGTAGGATGAGAGGGGAATTGGCGAATGTTGATTGGGGGAGCGCGTTGGAAGGTAGGTCTGCTGAGGAGCAGTGGAGGATCTTTTAAGGAGATCTTTCTTGGTGCTCAGCAGAAATTTATTCCCATGGTTAAAAAGGATCATAGGAGGAGAGATAATAAGCCATGGATAACGAAGGAGGTAAAGGAAAGTGTTAAATTAAAAGCGGATGCGTTTAGAGTAGCTAAGAGTAGTGGGCGAGAAGAGGATTGGGAGAGGTTCAAATGTCAACAAAGAATGACAAAGAAGTTGATAAAGAAGGGTAGGATAAACTATGAAGCTAGGCTAGCGCTTAATATAAAAAAGGATAGGAAGAGTTTTTATAAATATATAAAAAGGAAGAGGCTGGCTAGGGTGAACATTGGACCTTTAGAGGATGAGGGGGGGACTTAGTGGTAGGGGATGGGGAAATGGCTGAGGCCTTGAATAACTTTTTTGTTTCGGAGGAGGACGTGAATAATTTGCCGGGTGTTAGCGATGGAAAGATGGTAGGAGTGGAGGGCCTGAATGACATTATTGTTACTAGAGAGGCAGTGCTCGACGGACTAGAGGGACTGATTGTGGACAAGTCCCCAGGACCGGATGGAATGCATCCGAGGGTTCTGAAAGAAATGGCGGAGGTGATCGTGGATGCCTTGGTGATTATTTTCCAAATGTCGCTGGATTCCGGGGAAGTGCCGGAGGATTGGAAAACAGTTAATGTTACGCCGTTGTTTAAGAAGGGTGGCAGGCAAAAGGCAGGGAATTATAGGCCGGTTAGTTTAACGTCTGTTGTAGGTAAAATGTTAGAATCCATGATCAAGGAGAATATAGCGAGGCATCTTGAGGAGAATTGTTTGATAGAGCAGGCGCAGCACAATTTCGTTAAGGGGAAGTCGTGTCTGACGAATTTATTGGAGTTCTATGAGGATGTGTCTAGGGCTGTGGATAGAGGAGAGCCGGTGGATGTGGTGTTTCTTGATTTTCAGAAGGCGTTTGATAAGGTGCCTCACAAGAGGTTATTACAGAAGGTCGGGGGCAGGGTGTTAGCGTGGATAGAGAATTGGTTGTCAAATAGGAGGCAGAGAGTGGGGGTCAATGGGTGCTATTCAGATTGGCGGTTGGTGACTAGTGGAGTGCCCCAGAGGTCAGTGCTGGGGCCTCAGCTACTTACCATTTATATAGATGATCTGGAGGAGGGAACCGAGTGTATGGTGTCGAAATTTGCTGATGACACCAAGATTGGTGGAACGGCAAATTGCGCAGAGGGTGTGGAGAGTCTGCAGAAGGATCTAGATAGGCTGGGCGAATGGGCCAGGAACTGGCAAACGGAATTTAATGTTGGCAAGTGCGAGGTGGTCCACTTTGGTAGGAAGGACTTTTACTTACATGGCGAAAAACTGCAGCATGCGACGGTGCAGAGGGACTTCGGGGTCCTTGTGCATGAGTCGCAAAAACCCAGCCTGCAGGTGGTCAGGGAGGCAAATGGGATGCCGGCCTTCATAGCGAGGGGGATTGAATATAAAAGTAGGGAGGTCTTGCTGCAGCTATATAGGGCACTGGTGAGGCCACAGCTGGAGTACTGTGTGCAGTTTTGGTCACTGCACTTATGCAAGGATATTTTGGCCTTGGAGGGAGTGCAGAGGAGGTTTACTAGGCTGATACTGGAGTTGAGGGGGTTGAACTATGAGGAGAGGCTGAATAAACTGGGCTTGTACTCGTTAGAGTTTAGAAGAATGAGGAGAGATCTCATTGAGACGTATAAGATGATGAATGGGATGGATAGGATAGAGGTGGAGATGCTCTTCCTGCTCAGAAAGGACAGTAGGACTAGAGGGCACAGCCTCAAGATAAAGGGGGGGGGCGGTTTAGAACAGAGTTGAGGAGGAACTTCTTCACTCAAAGGGTGGTGAATCTCTGGAATTCTCTGCCCGTTGAAGTGGTGGAGGCTGCCTCGCTAAATATTTTTAAGTCACGGGTTGATAGGCAAGGGGATTAAGGGTTATGGGGAGAGGGCAGGAATGTGGAACTGAGCCACAACAGATCAGCCATGATCTTATTGAATGGCGGGGCAGGCTCGAGCGGCTAGATGGCCTACTCCTGCTCCTATTTCTTATGTTCTTATGTCCTTATTTGATAGTCAACTCACTAGCTTTCGAGGTTTCCCTCTTCTTCAGGCGAACGGAGAGTTCAAAAGAGGGAAACCTCGAAAGCTAGTGAGTTTACTATCAAATAAATCGGTTGGACTTAAACCCGGTGTTGTCAGACTTTTTACTGTCAAATTCACTCAGGATCTTATATGTTTCAGCAGGATCACCTCTTATTCTTTTAATCTCCTGTGGGTGTTGGCCTAACCTGCTTCACAAATAAGTTGAGCGAACCATCTCTGAACTGCTTCTAATGCAAATTATATTTTTTTTTCAAAGAGACCAAAACGTACACAGTATGCTAAATGTGATCTCAGAATTCTGATAGTGCAGGAGGTAGCCAGCCAGTCAGGCTGCATTGATTCCCATCAGAGCATCTTACCCCGACTCTCACTCTCACACCCCCTCCCCCCCCACTTTATCCTCATAACCTGACATCTTTACCCTGCTGATTCCCCCAACCTTGCACATCTTGGGACACTAAGTGGCAATTTAGCACGACCAATCCACCTAACCTTCATACCTTTGGACTGTGGGAGGAGGTCAAAGCACCTGGCGGAAACCCACTGCTGTGAGGCAGCAGTGCTAACCACTGTGCCACCATTCCACCCTGTATGTCATGGAGGCCACGTGCAGCTGCAGTAAAACTCCCTTACTTTTATATTCCATTCCCATTGCAATAAATGTCAACGTTCTATTTGCATTCCTGATCACTTACTCTGTCCACGCTATGTGATTCACGCACCAGGATATCTCCACTTCTCTTCATCTCTGACCCCTTATTCTATGACTGTGACCCCATGTTACACACACCCCAGTAAAAGTCTCAACAGCAGGTTAAAGTCCAACATATTTATTTGGTAGCACAAGCCACTAGCTTTCAGAGCACTGCCCCTTCATCAGGTGAGTGGAAGCTCTATTCACAAACAGGGCATAGAGAGACACAAACTCAATTTACAAAATAATAGTTGGAATGGAAGCCAAGTTCTGCATACACAAGGATGACGTCAACCAGGATCTTGGGTTCATGTCACACTATCTGTGACCCCCACGACTTGCCTGGGCTTGCAAAATCTCACTAACTGTCCTGGCTGGAGACAATACGCATCTCTTTAATCTAAGAACATAAGAAATAGGAGCAGGAGTAGGCCATCCAGCCCTTCGAGCCTGCCCTGCCATTCAATAAGATCATGGCTGATCTGTCGTGTCTCAGCTCCACTTTCCCGCCCTCTCCCCATAACCCTTAATCCCCTCGCTTATCAAAAACCCATCAACCCGCGTCTTAAAAATATTTAGCGAGGCAGCCTCCACCACTTCAACGGGCAGAGAATTCCAGAGATTCACCACCCTTTGAGTGAAGAAGTTCCTCCTCAACTCCGTTCTAAACCGCCCCCGCCTTTATCTTGAGGCTGTGCCCCCTAGTCCTACTGTCCTTTCTGAGCAGGAAGAGCCTCTCCGCCTCTATCCTATCCATCCCATTCATCATTTTAAAAATCTGTGCTTAACCCTCTCCCAACTCGCATTGTCTGTACCTTTAAGACTTGATTACCTGTCAAGACTCACATTTCAACCATTATTTTATGAAATTGAGTTTGTGTCTTCATATGCCCTGTTGGTGAACAGAACTCTCACTTACCTGACGAAGGGGCAGCGCTCCGAAAGCTAGTGGCTTAAGCTACCAACTTTAACCTGGTGTTGTCAGACTTCTTACTGTGTTTAGCCCAGTCCAATGCCAGCATCTTACATCATAGACACCCCAGCCAGGGGCAAAGATCTTCATCACAACTACTCAATCAATCCCCTTAAGAATGCTCTACGCATCTATTAAGAAACTTTTCATTCTTCTGAATTCCAGGTGGGAACAGTCTAGTCTACTCATTCCCTCCACCTAGGGCATCCTCTCCTCCCAGCAATCAGTGAATTTCCATTGCCAAGCGTTGCTTTCCTCTCATAAGGAGAGGAGTACAGTTATGTAAAAAGCGTGGGAAACCCAGGAGTCAGATGACACAAAGCAAGTTCCCACAAACAGCAAATGTCTTAGAGACAGACAATATGCACATATGATGTGAACTGAAGGATAAACGTTAGCCACAATACTGGACCAACTCTCCTGCCTTGTTAATAGGATCCAAGTCGATCAATAAAACTGAAATCAAGACACGAAGCTTTTCTTTAACAGGAGATTTTGTTCAGTCTCTTAGCTCTCCTCAAACACATATACCCACAATGTCTCAGCTATGTCTGATTGATATGCTTCTGAGGAATAAGGATAAACTAATTAACAAATGGCTAAATTAAATTGACAGCCTCTTAAAAGGGGCAAGCTATCCCCCATTTTTACGTGCGCAAGGTACTCAGTTAAACAATGCCCTTTCGCCTGTACATCTTAACAATATAATTTGTATACCATTAACACGTTCTTCTGTATGTGCCATGAGATCTTCTACAGATCAGTCAGGAGTGCGAGGGAATAATCCCAGATGGGTGCAACGCCAACGACACTCAAGAAGCTTGACACCATCCAGGACAAAGCAGCCCGCCTAATTGGCACATCGACAAACATCCATTCCCTCCATCACCAACACTAAGTAGTGGCAGTGCGCACTATCTACAAGATCCTTAGACAACACATTCTAAACCCACAACCACTTCCATCGAGAAAGATAGGGGCAGCAAATACGTGGGAACACCGCTACCTGCAAGCTCCCCTCCAAGCCACTCACTGTCTTGACTTGGAAATATATTGCCGTTCCTTTGCCGTCGCTGGGTCAAAATCCTGGAATTCCCTCCCAACGGCATTTTGGGTCAACCCGCAGCAAGTGTACTGCAGCGATTCAAGGCAGCAGCTCATTACCATCTTTAAGGGCAAGTAGGGATGGGTAATAAATCCTGGCCAGCCAGTGACACCACTGAATTAAAAAAAAAACTCGCCTTGCTTCAACATCTCAACCTTGAAGATAAAAAGCTTTCACACTGATCTCTTGTGAATGAGCTCAAACCTATTCTATTTCCCTTCTCTGTAGCTTTCTGCTTTTATGCACGTTACCTTTCTTGCAAATAAATCTCAGGTGTGGCCTAAACATAGGAATACAAGTGGTCTATCTTGCCCCTGTTGAATAATTCACTTAGAACTGGACTGATTTAAATTTTAACTATTTTCCCTGGTTCTGAATGCTTTATTTTCTCATCTAAAAAATGAGCCAGCAATCCATTCTGAGAAATTTTACTTTGACGTCCCCCCCACCCCCCTCCGACTCAAACAGCTTTTTGGGGAGCATGTTTCACATTTCCACCAATTGTTGCAAAGTGTTTCTTGACATTATCCATCAAAAGCCCAGCTTTTCGGGTCAAGCTTCCTTCTGCTGAATTCTCTCCATCACCAATTACACCAAAGGAAATCTACCTTCTTTTATTCATTCATGGTTTATGGGCTTCACTGGCTGGGCCAGCATTTATTGCCCATCCCTAGTTGCCCTTGGAGGGCAGTTGAAAATCAACCACATTGCTGTGGCTCTGGAGTCACATGTAGGCCAGACCAAGTAAGGATGGCAGATTTCCTTCTCTAAAAGGACATTAATGAACCAAATGGGTTTTCCTGACAATTGACGATATTGTCATGGTCATCTGTAGATTAATTCATTATTTTTAAAACTATTCAATTCAAATTCCACCATCTGCCTTGGCGGGATTCGAACCCGGGCCCCCACAAGATTGGCTGAGTTTCTGGACTAACAGTCTCGCAGTAGTACCACTAGGCAATCATCTCCGCTAAAAGTGGCCTAGCGAGCCACAGAGTTGGGAATGGTGAACAAATGCCAGTGATGCCCACATCCCAAAGAACCAAACACTGGCTCACCTCTCAGTATGTTCAACGGAACACATGTCTAGCCTGTGCAACTCGTCCTAATTTAACACTCTCAGCCCTATTACCATTCCGGTGAATTGACACTAATGCCCTTGGAGGGGAATCTGTCCTGAGGTGCACTGCCCAGAAATGAATGCGGCTCTCAGTCATCTAACCAGAGTTTTATCTAACTGTACATAACTTACACCTATTTTGTTGCAGCTGCTCTGAGACAAAAGGCCAACACAGTGCTTGCCGTTTCCGTTCTGGTTTGTACGTGTCCAATATCTTTTTCTGGTGATCTGACTGGGCAGCCATCTTCTTTTTGCTCAGCACAGCCACTGAAGGGAGTCACACCCAATAAGGCCGCAGGTTTTGATTAACTGGAGACTTAGTCTGTTTGTGAATAAATTTGCTGCTATCGTGAACATGGATTAAAATTGTTGGGATATTGAACCACATTGCTGTGGCAGCATTGGAAAGGGATGTTGCAGCAAGTGGAATATAGACCATAGGACATTCGTAAAGACACCATGCCAATCACTTGGGACTAAGCTTAGTGACTGCAGATAAAAGAGAATTCTGGAAGGTTCCTGAGTGATGAAAAAGAGAAACCATCAGGGAACGAGCACTAATTTCTCCCCCCCCGCCCCACACGAGCTTTCTCTCCTCTTCCATACATTTACTCCTTTTATGGTGTAGAGCATTTTGGGGAACCACCCACTCTCACCTAAATGTCCATTATCCACGGGGAACTTTGACGGTGAGTGCCGAGGGACCATTTGTGATAAAAAGGACACTGCACTCAAGGTCAGTCCTACCTGCACTCCGCCTCCCCTCCGTGCCCAGCCCCCATTCCCCCTCCAAGCCCATCAGGCCACTTTCAAGGCCTTCCACAATCTCATCAGCAAAACTTTAAAGACTATCTGTCAACTCTTAAAAAAAGGTTAAAAAGAATGGAAGCCAAACATTCAACACAAGGACAAGCAGGGAAACTGGATGACGGCAAACACTGAAGTCCAGCCCTGGGAAGTGTGTAAACATTGAAGTCGGGGAAATGTAATCGTTGACTTTACAATGAGAACGGATTGAATAGATATTCCTGTAACTAGGAGACTGACTCATCGTTCCAGAGGTAGAGCACATCGGAAGAAAACATGACATAATAATTTGAAGAAGAGGCAGCACAGTCATTGCAATTTTCTCACGCAAGCAACACTTGCTGCTCCAAGGTCCCTCAAAATGTCAAAATAGTCATCACAAGGACATTCAGCTCCGGCAGGAATTTACAAACACTATCTCAAATCATCTCCATGGCAACCATCCTTCTGTGAAGTGCATGACGCAAAAGGCCTTCAGGCTGTCTCCTTCCTCGCTGGAGTTGGGTACGTGATCCGTTGAGTTGTCTGCGACAACCCAGATTCTGCAGGGTAACCATCAAAATTCCACGGCATCGGTAGACTGAACGTTCGTGCAGAGTGAAAACCAAAAGCTGCATAAACTGACACCCAATTTGTCTTTGCTTTCCCACAAGTGCATTTGATTAATGAGAGTTTCCACAGAATAATGAATGAGTTTCCAATGAATAATAGAAAACTTTGGAGAAGACTATGCACATCCCCAAGTTACAACCTCAGCCAGCACTTTTCCAAAGAACTTGCTCCCATTAACTGTTCTAATCTCTTAGCCACCATCACCTCCATCTGTCTAAAGTTCTCACTAAAAAACTTCAGCATTGACAAGAACGAGGACATTGGCAAGAAAAGCAGCATGAATGGGTATAAGTTTTCATACAACTTATGAATTCAAAAGTTGTCACCCCTCACCCAACTCTTTCTACCTCACCACTTTTTTTTTAAAAAAAATCACACAAATGGTAATGATCCTAGATTATCATGAGGTTTCATTTGTAAGTGGCACTTGCATGGACATTTTTCTTGTAGGAAACCATATTGTTGCAACTCTGAACAACTGTAGGTTAGAGTTCCAAAGATGTGCTGATTAGGTTGATTGGCCATACTAATTTGCCTCTTGGGTGTCAAGGCGATGTGGGGTTAAGGGGATAGGGCCCGGGTGGGATTATTGGCAGTGCAGGCTCAATGGGCCAAATGGCTCCTTTTTGCACTGTAGAAATTCTACGATTCTGTTAGGATTCAGGCCTGTTTCCAATCTTTCTGCTGAGTACAAAGAGAAGTCATCATCTGCAGCCCCTACCAACGGACTGAGGCATAACAACATGGACTAGTGGATGACAAAGTATGCTCCATGGTTAAACTACCCGCTTATCCTGAAAACACTACGTGTGGACGTATGTAACGCACTGTTCAATGCTGGCAGACTACATGGTTTGGATTTATCATCAGATATGATCATTTATAGGAGCAATGATACGATAAGTTATCAGGTAAACCAGTAATGCAGTACTCAACATCCAGGAGGTATTTCACATGGCTTTGTGATAGAAAGGTCTAATATAAAGAACCCTTATCCAGAATCCTTATCAGTACATCTCAGAATTTCATACCATGAGGGTTGTATCAAACTCCACAGACTTGGGTCTCATTGTGTTGGCAGTAAAAAAACGTGTGAACAATGGCCCTTCTAGTAGGCTGCCCGTCAGCATAACTATCACAAGCAACGGCCAATATTTTCTAGTCATTACTGCAGGTAGCAACCTCCCCACCGTAGCCCCCCCCCCCACCCACAGCAGCAGCAGAGTGTGCAAACAACAGGAAAACCCATTGGCAGGGGAGCTCCTGCCACTCACCGTTGTCCTTTTCTTGCTGGGGCACATTTATCACCGATTAAACCATTCTCTCCCCTTGGCCCCACTATTTCCATAATGAGATAGAAGCTGACCTTTTTCTTTTAAAAAAAAGCCAGTAATAATATTTCATATTTCCCACATCCCAAAAATTAATTTAGATTCATCAACATGCAACACAGATGCGCATCTGCACGATTTAGAGGCTCGTAAGCTAAATATAGAACAAGGAACAGAAAACGCAGCTTTTCTTGTCAAAAATCCAAAAGCTCTCGTTTTGCTGCAGCATACGGAACATTACGTTTTTAGAAATTCACACAGAATAAAACCTTGCCCGGGCCTCAGCTTTCTCACGTTGAGCAAGGTGCCACTGAGTAGATGGGTAAAGCAAACGCAGCAGCATCCTGACAGTCTAATACAGAACGTTCTGAAGCCCATGGCCATGCTGCCCCCTACTGCAGACTATCTTCACCTATCTCTTCTTCGTTCTTCAAACTTCTGCCTGTTTCCTATCTACTTCTTTATTTGAAGACCAGGGTGTTATCAGTAGGATCTCGCCTGGAATTTAATTTCAGCATCTCTATTCACGAATGTGAAGGCAAGCTGGGAGAGGTGGGACTAATTGAACAGCCTTAATGCTCCACATGGCCATGTTCTGTGCACAAACTTTCAAAGGCCTGGTTTTTAAACACAGCTTCTTTACAGCGGAGGCTGGGTGGTGGTTAGACAGGCGCAGACTCCAGGTAACCCCAAAATACTTGTTCCTTCTCTTGCTGCAGAGCTTTCACTCTACGATCCACACTCCCTTAGCTGGCATACAAGCAGAGCTGCAAAGGCCCATGCCTTCTCCCCTAACTCTCCTTGACAGCCCAACAAAATCCAGCAGGACAGAGTTAAATCAGCAGCAGATTGTCAAAAAGACGGACAGAAAATAAGTACTTCATTCATAGAGCGCTTCTTACAACTACTGGATGTTTCAAAGCACCTCACAAGCTAATGAGGTATATATGAAGTGTTGTCACTGTGAGAAACGTAGTAACCAATTTGCACACAGCAAACTCCCAGAAAAGGCATTGTGACAATGGCTAGATAATCTGCTTGGTGATGTTCACTGAGGGATAAGCATTTCTCAGGACACTTGGGATAACTCCCGTTATTCTTCAGAAGAGTGCCAACACATCTTTTGCATCCACCTGAACAGGCAGGTAGGGCCTCAGTTTCATCTAAAGACCGCACTCCCAATAGCACATCACTGTGTGTACTACACTGGAACGTTGCTTGGTTTTGGTGCTCATGCGAATTGACACTGAACCTTGTGGGTCAAATAAGTTGTCAGCCAATCTGCTAGGAGCAGGCTGATTGCTCACCCCTTGTTCCCCCTCTCTGTTCAACCCAGATTGGGGGTTGGATTGGAGATGTTTAGATAGGGTCAGGACAGATGACCTCCACTCCAAACCCAGCTCTTTTTAGTGGTTAAGATTCAGCCCCATGCTTTATTATCTGCTCAGCCTGGCTGACTGAACATCCCCTCTTTGCAAAGGTTACAAAAACCTCAATGTAAGAAATTTAGGAGCTTCAACCCGCTTCCAAATGAAAAAAAACTCCCAAAAACTAGGCCACTGTGCGGGAAAGTCAAATGAAGACTCATGGTGCAAAACACAACAATCATGGGACAGAGTGCAGTTCAATGGAGAGGGTCAAACTGCGTTGCTAACCAGAATGGAGGGAGCTTTACGCTACAACTAGCTGTACCGTGCCTTGTAGTGGATGAAAATACTCCTCATTAAAGCCGAGATAGACAGATTTTTAATCAATAAGAGGGTTATGGGGATAAGGCGGGAAAGTGGAGTTCAAAATTCTCATGTCAGATCAGTCATGATTTTAGTGAATGGCAGAGCAGAGTTAATGGGCTGAATAGTCTACTTCTGCTCTTATAGTCTTATCTCTTGCTAATATTAAAAACCTTCTTAATTAAAACAAAAAATGAGAGGATATGGTGATATGAGTCTGTTACTTACTATTTGATCAATCTTTATACCATTGAATATACATCTCTGTAGAAGCACTGGATCTCTACAGTGCAGAAGGAGACCATTTGGCCCATTGAGCCTGTACAGACAACAATCCCAGCCATGCCCTATTAGCCCCACATATTCACCCTGCTAACCCCCCTGTATTTATAAGGGCAATTTTAGCATGGCCAATTCATCTAACCCACAAATCTTTGCGGCGTGGGAGGAAACCAGAGCACCCGGAGGAAAACTACGCGGACACGAGGAGAATGTGCAAACTCCACACAGAAAATCACCCAAGGCTAGAACAGAACCCGGGTCCCTGGCGCTGATGCAGCAGTGCTAACTAATACGCTGCCCATGAGGGTAGGGAGGAGATTTCTTCTTAAAGTTACTCTACGCTAAATCAAACACCAGAGACCACGTGGTGGGAGTCGGCCATCATTTGCCAAGCGACACAAGAGCCGAGGTCCCAGGAAAAACCACTCAACTTCAAAAAGGTTCCTTGAGTGAGAGTCTCTTCCCGCCAAAGCAAGCTCCACTGATTCACCAAGTACAGAAAACAGGAAGCTCAGATACACAGCGATCATTCCAGCAGGCCTTGGACATTGCCATGGGAACATCCAGCTCTACATTTGGACAGCCTACAAAAGGCGCAGTGTTTGGCAGTGTGAAGTTCACATCACCACTTCCTATGCAGCCATAAAAATGAGAACGACAGCCAACTCGCCCATAAAAGAAGAACCGTTCCTCGCTCAATCCAAAACAATGGTTTACAGAGCGAGAAAGCCTTTTCGCCAAATGCATAAACTCAAGCAGATGAATTTATGTGA
Source organism: Carcharhinus amblyrhynchos (assembly GCF_965287045.1). Classification (NCBI taxonomy): domain Eukaryota; kingdom Metazoa; phylum Chordata; class Chondrichthyes; order Carcharhiniformes; family Carcharhinidae; genus Carcharhinus; species Carcharhinus amblyrhynchos. Next base: position 42,065,264 of record NC_137342.1, on the reverse strand, counting down.
TATTTGCTTTTGCACCAGGCTGCCTTCTGCTTCCAGGCAAAGAGAGTTGGAGTTGATGCAGTCTAAAAACAACCATCAGATTCTGCCAAAAAATCAGCTGCGACAGTGCCCTGTGAATGCACACGATTAAATTTATTCCAGAAGTCTCAGCAACCTCGGTGGGGTCAGCACTGGTTTGAAGTATTTACTAGAATACTGACGTGATTCAATCCAATATTTTCCAACGTGCATAAGTAGCGTGACAGAAATGGAAAGTGACTTTGCCAATCATGCAGTTAGCGTATTACACTTAACTTCGTCAACAAAAACTTAATTGATAAATGCCATCCGATTATAAGAACAAATGGTACACTTTTCTTGTTTCTATTTGGGCAGATCATAGAATTCCATAGAATCCCTATAGAAAGGAGCCATTCGGCCTATACTGAAAACTATCCCACGCAGGCCCTATCCCCATAATACCACATACTTACCCCACAAATCCTCCTGACACTAAAGGGGCAATTCAGCATGACCAATCCGCCTAACCTGCACTTCTTTGGAATGTGGGAGGGAACCGGAACAGCCGGAGGAAACCCACACAGACAATCACCAGAGGCTGGAATTGAACCGGGGTCCCCTGCGCTGTGAGGCAGCAATGCTAACCACTGTGCCACCCCACAGGGTTCTGCTGTGAGAGATAAGATGTAAATACTGGCTCCACTTAATTGCACTGTGGCAGAAAACAGAAAAAGTGCATTCTGGAAATCTGACATAAAGAGAAATGCTCGACACTCCTCCAAAAGGAGGAGACTAGGGGGGGGGCACAGTGGCACAATGGTTAGCACTGTTGCCTCACAGTGCCAGGGACCCAGGTTCAATTCTTGGCTTAGGTCACTGTCTGTATGGAGTCCGCGCGTTCTCCCCGTAAATGCGTGGGTTTCCTCCCACTGTCCGAAAGACGTGGTTAGGCGCACTAGTCACGCTAAATTCTCCCTCAGTGTTCCCGAACAGCCGCCGGAGTGTGGTGATGAGGAGATTTGCAGAGTAACTTCATTGCAATGTGAACGTAAGCCTAAACTTTAAACACATCTGAGGTGACCTTCATCGGAGCTCAGTCAGCTGCTTTGTAATTCCAGCGTTTTCATCTCTCTCTGCACCTTCAAGGTAACAAATGGCAGGAAAATCCAAATGAACATGTTGCAATGTGCTGGGGAGTTTTATAAAAGCCACTGCAGAGAAATATTTTCACCGAGTTTGTGACATTGCAGCAAAGACCTCAGCAACCCCCAATAGCGGGCATCACTCTACCAATAAGGGGACCGAGCAGGTGAAGCCAGTAATTCAGCTGCCTTTTCACTCGTCCCCATTCCATTTTTGTGATCTTCTTTAACAAAATACACTTCAGGGGACATTTGACGGCTGAGTTACTTAGCAAAATTCACAGCGAAATTAAGAGCAAAGTTTCTTAGGAATGGCATCCGATTCCATTCCGCCGTTAACTGACGGACATCAAATCCACTGGTGCCACGGGAACCATCTTTAAAAAAGGTTTCATTGAACTTTGACCACAAAACAGGCACCTAAACTCAAAGTCGTGGTTCCAAGCTCCTGCATTGTCCAAGTTCAACGCATTCTGTGCTTTGAACATGGTAACATGAGGCAACCATGCTAAAACCACGTGATGAAAGCAGATACAATGGAGGTTCTCTATCAGTATACTCCGACTCCAGCAGGTTTTCCAATCTACAGCCAAGCAAGCCTTTTGTCCCTTTCACTTGCCCCAAAGTATACCAGGTTCATTGGCATCCTTGTCTGAAAAATCCTTTGGCTTTGCCCCATTACAAAATTATTGACGTCCTTCAGCTATGCACCTCACATAGCCATTTGGACATTTCCTCGTTTCTCACTCCACTTTCATTCACTTCATGCTAGCGCTCATGGGGGTTATTTTGCTGAGTTGATATTATGGCCATTGATCTGGATATTAACCTTGCCATACAGACAGAAGAGCTGGCAGCTATTATTTCTTTTGCGTTTGAGTCTCCTGGGATATTTAAAAAAGCATAATAAATGCCAGGACAAAATGGGTAAGTGGACAAAATTCTCAAATGTCCAATCTATCAAGCTGCCTATCTGTAAATATTTTGTACAGTTTTCCCATTATACATTTCCTGCACTGTGTGAACAGGGCAAAGGAAACAACCTCCATCTCGACTATATGTTTTTCTTTCCTCTTTATTCTTTTGAGAGATGTGGGTGCCACTGGCAATGCCACCATTTATTACCCACATCTAACTGTCCTTGAACAAAGTGGCTCTCTGGGCCATTTCAGAGGGATGTTAAGAGACCCACATGTAGGCCAGTCGTGGTAAGGACGGCAGGTTTCCTTTCCTGTCACCATTATTGAGATTAGCTTTCAGTTCCCCACTTGTTAACCAAATTTACATTCCGACAGCTGCCTCAGTGCGATTTGAACCCAGGTTCCCACAGCGTCAGCCTGGACTTTTGGATCAATAGTGACATTACCACTATACCACCATCTCCCTGCTCTTGACTTGATTATCAAAGCTCCCTAAACAAAGAGTAGCGGGAACACCACTTAGAATCTGCCCACACAGCTCATTCTGGGAGCATGTATATGTTACGTTACAGTAGACCCAATGCAATGAAAACTCGTATTGTACATGAACTCTTAAAAATGCACAAAATGAGGAATGCAAACATTTGGTTTTACCCATCAAGTTGAGTCAGGTTCAGGGTGAAATTCATCTACTTGGCCACAATCTCAGAGCAGCCGCCCTTCCCCCACCCATATGGTTATTTCCACTTGCTGCATTCTCCAAGTGAATTTGGTATCAGTCAGTCCCAAATGAGGGAGAATTCTGCACTATAACCCTCAAGCCACTAAGCAACTGGACACCACTTCAGGTGAATCAGAGCATCATAGAATCTCATAGAATGAGGCCATTCGTCCCATCAAGTCTGCACCAACTCTATGAGAGAGCATGTCACCTAGGCTTTATCCCAATAAACCCATGCATTTACCCCTAACCTACATATCTTGGGACACAAAGTGGCAATTTAGTATGGCAAGTCAACCTACCCTGCACATCTTTGAACAATGGGAGGAAACTGAAGCACCCGGAGGAAGCGCAGACGTAAGGAGTACGTGCAAACACCAGTCATCCAAAGCTGGAACTGAACCCTTTTTTCTGCTGCTGTCCACTCTGCCACCCTTAATGCCCTCAGACTTGACAGCAGCGTCAAGCCATCACACTGGAATGGATCCAAACCCAAATCCCAGATGCAGCATGCTTCTCCGTAACACCCTGTTCCCCCACTGTAAACTAGAAAAATTGTCAAGACCTAAACTCCCAGTACAGAGAGAGAGGGAACATGCTGGAAAATCTCAGCAGGTCTGGCAGCATCGGTAAGGAGAGAAAAGAACTGACATTTTTGAATCCAAGTTGACCCTTTGTCATTCTGGACTCGAAACGTCAGCCCTTTTCTCTCCTTACAGATGCTGCCAGACCTGCTGAGATTTTCCAGCATTTTCTCTTTTGGTTTCAGATTCCAGCATCCGCAGTAATTTGCTTTTATCCTAAATTCCCAGTTCCTGCATAATTATCTCGTCACAACAATGCAAACCTTTAATTTCATCAACATTCTTTTAGTTTTCTTTATACAAGTAGGAACAAAATGCAACGGTTCCATTTAGGATTACGAGGTGAGGATTCATAGTGAAAAGCTTCTCTCGGAGCCTCCACCCTCCCCCCCACCGGCAAAAGCAACACCAGAGACCACTTTTAAAGTTCACAATTCTTACATACCACAAACCACAAATCACGGTATTATTATTTTTCAAAAGCCACACTGCTGCGTTGCTTACCCCATCGTCCTCCCCAGTTGCACTAAATTACGTTTTTCATATGTAATGTAAAAATTTACACAGACAAAAAAGTTCCAATTACTAATAACTACATTTCCATAAATACAGCATCAGAAAGAGATGGCTATGAGTCACACACCAGTAATTCAATCATGAGCTTATGAAATTAGGAGCTCGACTAGCTCACAAACATAATAAAGGTAACAGAATGAGCTACAGATATTAATTTAGCTCTGGTTTGATAGTCTGTTGCATTATAGTTTTATCAATGGCTGCTTTGCTAAAAAAGAGACTTACGCTGGGAGAGACATTGCTATAATTTTGATAACGAGAATCCACTTTGCCATTCAATCCGCACACTTTTCATGCAGTATAAATTGTTCACTTCTGGCTTCTCTGTTTTTCCTGAATCTGTCCTGAGGAGTGCGAGATGAAAAGCTTCGACAGGATGTTTATCTCCCTCTCTCTCTCCCTCCAACAATAATATTCTGAACAACCTCGTGACTAATGACTACCTAGTGGCAGTCTTCTTACTGCCTCAAGGCCTTGCTGCAGAGTCAAAGAAATAAATACTTACATTTGCAATCCGCCTTTCACATCTCAAAGTGTCGTACAGCCAATGACATGCAGTCACTGTCGTAATCAGGAAAACACGGAGGCCAATTTGCACACAGCACGCTCCCAGAAACAGCAATGTGATAACGGCCTGATAATCTGTTTTTTGTCATGTTGATCGAGGAAAGAATATTGTCAATGACACCGAGGACCCACCTGCTTTTCTGTGAAGCAGCGTCACGGGATCTCAGTTCAATGTATGATCCAAAAAGATGGCACCTCACTGAAGCACATGCTCAGCATTGCACTGTGTGTTATCTTTTAATTCACTCAAGGGATGCATGCGTCACTGGCCAGACCAGCATTTAGTGCCCATTCCTAATACCCTTGAGAGGGTGGTGGTGTGCTATCTTCCTGAACCGTTAAAAGTCCATGTGGTGTGGGTGCACCCACACCGCTATTAGGGAGAGAGTTCCAGGATTTTTATCCAGTGACTGTGTTAGAACAGCAATATACTTCCAAGTCAGGAGGGTGAGTAGCTTGGATGGGAACATGCAGGTAATGGTGTTTCCAGATATCTGCTGCCTTTGTCCTTTGAGATTGTAGAGGTTGTGGGTTTGGAAAGGTGCTAAGGAGCTTTGGTGAGTTTCTGCAGCGCATCTTGTAGATGGCACACATTGCTGCTACTGTGCAGCTGTGCTTAAGGCAGTAAATGTTTGCAGATGAGGTGCCAATCACATAGGTGCTTTGTCCTGGATGGTGTCACGCCTCATGATTATTGTTAGAGCTGCACTCACCCAGATATGGGGAGGGTATCTAATCACACTCCTGACTTGTAGATGGTGTAGATTGTGTAGATGATGTAGCTGTATAAGATGCCAGTGAGGCCACACAGAGTAGAGTACTGAACACAGTTTTGGTTTCTTTACTTGAGACAGGATATACTGACACTGGAGCGGGTGCAGAAGAGATTCCCTAGTTGATTCCGGAGTTCAGAGAGTTGGCTTATGAGGAGAGACTGAGTAGACTGGAGCTATATTCATTGGAATTCAGGAGGGGAGATCTTATAGAAACATACGAGTATGAAGGAAAAGACAAGATAGAAGCAGGGAAGCTGTTATGGGAGACGCAGTGGTTCTGTTCTTAGACTGGAGAGACTTTGGGAGTCAGGTGGTGAGTTACTCACTGCAGAATTCCTAGCCTCTGAACTGCTCTCATTTTGACAGTGTTTATGTGGCTAGACCAGTTCAGTTTCCGATCAATGGTAACACCGGGATATTGATTGTGGAGAATTCAGCGACGGTAATGCCATTGAATGTCAATGGGGCATTGGTTAGATGTTTGGTTGCCCGGCACTTGTGTGATACGAATGATACTTTCCATTTGTCAGCCCAAGCCTGGATGTCCAGGTCTTGCTGTATGTGACATGGGCTGCTTCAGTATCCGGGGAGTCAGCCTTTATATTTGTGTTCAAGTCCTGAAATGGAACTTGAACCTGACACAGTCAGTGGCAAGAGTTGCTGCCTATTGAACCGTGGAGGACTTCGAAGGGACTGTGCTCTGGGTTCGCATGTGATTGAAGGGCAAGGCACAGGCTGTCTATGAACTTTAGACCAACTGTGCTACTTCAATAATATGTTTGCAGCCAGCTTGGAAGAGTTCCTACGCAATCCTACCAGCTTATATGTGGAAAAAACTGTCTAATAGCATCAGGACAAGGTTATCTATAGGTGCCTACCCAAGTTCAGCATGCCTAATGCCAAACTCTACCAGCAAATTCACTATGCTCTCCAGTCAGGTACTGTGACCTGCACTCTAAACAAACAGTAAGAAGTCTCACGACACCAGGTTAAAGTCCAACAGGTTTATTTGGTAGCACAAGCCACAAGTTTTCCAAGCGCTGCCCCTTTGTCAGGCAGTTGTGTTCACAAACAGGGCATATGAAGACACAAACTCAATTTACAAAATAATGGTTGGAATGTGAGCCTTTACAGGTAATCAAGTCTTAAAGGCACAGACAACGCAAGTGAAGAGAGGGTTAAGCCCAGGTTAAAAAGAGATGTGTATTGTCTCAGTTAGGACAGTTAGTGAGATTTTGCAAGCCCAGGCAAGTTGTGGGGATTACAGATAGTGTGACATCTTGGTTGAGGCCGTCCTCATGTGGATATAAGCAAACATATAGAGTTCAACAATTAGGTTAAAACACACCCGCTGATCTGGAGGATGGGGTGGGGTGGGCAGGGAATAGGATTGAGGTGAGCTGCCTGATTGCAATGTTCAGCCTGAAAGGTAATTACAATAATAGCATTATGCAATGGCCAGGTCTATTTTGGTAATTGTAAACCAGTTGTTACGGCAACAGTACAACAGGATAGGAGATGCAGAACTTCCTTGTGGTCTAGGGCCATGCACTTCTCAATAACAATCTTGGTGACGCCACAGAGCCTCAACATCACATCAGAAAGCAACATCCTGGTAGCTGGGGCAAAACAAATGAATTGAAGAACTCATCCCTTGCCAAACACAACTCAATGGTTTTGCGCATATTAAAAATAATTCTTTTTGTTCAGATGACCACTGTAAGCCTTCCCATAATTCACCATCAAGGTAAACCTCACCCAGGACCCCTAACTGGATTAAGCCAGGTGGTCTTGTAACCATTCTAAATCCCTCCGTTTGATTGCAAACTACCACGCTCACAGGTTATCCCATTTTGTACAATAAAATCATTGAGTCTCGAAGAAACACCAAGTTACGCCCAGTTATTTATACTGCTAACACACTGAAGCTGTTAAAAATAAACAGGACAGCTGCCATTAGTACCAGAACTCGTCAGAAACCACAGAACCTGTCAGTGATTTAATTTCGTTAGTCACTGCACAGCAACTTGCAACAGAACCTGACTACGGGGGTGAAGACTTCAGCTACGACGCCTGTGCTGTTTACAGTACGGCACATTTCCATTAACTCCCAACGCGAGTGGAGACATCACAAACCGAAATTACAATAAAACAACCTCAAACCAAAAGCTCAGAGGCAGTGCTGCACTCCACCTAGTTGGAGGGTGCGTCAGATTTGAGACTTCCCCATACTGCGTTTATTTTAAAAACTAAAATGCCAGCACAGCTGATAGCAAAAGATATTCGCTGGTGAATAAACAGGAATGACAGGTGAGGACTGAAGTCTCGCAGTGTTAAGTCCCCGACTGTATTCAAACCTGTGCGTGTAGCAATAGAAAATAGCTTACCCAAGTGAGGAGACTAATCCTTCCTTGTTTTTTTTTACAAAAAGCGACATTTTCAGAAAATTATTCTACAGAAGCTGGTAATGAAACTTAAACTTTGCTGAAGTGGAGTGGTTCAGTTATTTTGTCTCAGCAGAATGACTACTTATGAGTGAAGTATAGCTGAGTGGCCTACAGCTAAATAGGCTTCTGCCTCCACACAGTGGGTGGCTGCCTGATTTGCATATGAATTGCCCTTCCCACCCACTCTGATTAAAGCACACATTCCGACCTTCTCTTCATAGCAGAAGCTGAATTACTGTAAAGAGATGAAGATCGGACATCAGTCCAAGCTGTTGCAATTCTTAAAAAAAAACAGATCCAGCTTCTTCAAGCACAATGAATGTAACATTTAAACAGAGCTGCAGCCTCTCTTCAAGGCTACCCTCGCTTCACCCAATCTTAGAATGATAGAATCATCAAATTCCTACACTGCAGAAGGAGGCCATTCAGCCCATCGAGTCTGCACCAGCCACAATCCCACCCAGGTCCTATTCCCGTAACCCCATTTATTTATCCTGCTAAACCCCCTGACACTAAGGGGCAATTTAGCATGGCCAATCAACCTAACCCGTACATCTTTGGAGTGGGGTTTGTGTAGGGCAACGGTCATAGAATCCCCACAGTGCAGAATGAGGCCATTCAGCCCATCAAGTCTGCACCGATTCTCCAACAGAACATCTTAGCCAGGCCCTAACCCTACACATTCATCCTGTTAACTCTCCCAACCTACAATAAAAGGGCCAATTTGGCCACTAAGGGGCAATTTAACACAGCCAATTCACGCAACCTACACATCTTTGGAGTTTGGGATGAAACCGAGGAAACCCACGCAGACATGGGGAACGTGCAAACTCCACACAGTCCACAAAGTTGGAACTGAACACAATTTCCTGTGCTGAGGGGCAGCAGTGCTAACCACTGTGTCGTCCCTTGCCCTGCTTTTCTACTGCATTCCTTTGGAGGCTGGATGTCTGGAAGAGAAATTAGTCTAATTGGTTTTCAAACCTCTTGTAACAGGAAATGCACTGAATGGACAAGATAGAAAAAAAGGTCTGCACTTCTACAGCTCTGACGAAGAGTCATCCATACTTGAAACATTAAAGAGAGAATACAGCCACAGATACTATCAGACTTGCTGAGATTTTCCAACATTTTGTGTTTGATTCCAACATCTGCAGTATTTTACCCTTATATTGTATTGCATTTGTATAGCATTTTGAGACCTGAGAATGTTACCAAAAATGCTGATGAGGCACTTTGAACTCAAGTTAATGTTGCAACCATGGGGAAACACCAATTTATGCATAGCAAAATGCCTCAAACAATGATGTGATTAGAACCAGTTAATTAGGCTTCTTTTTTCAAATTGATATTGGTTGAGGGAGGAATATTGGCCAGCACACAGAGGAATGCCCCTGCTTATTTTTAGACAGTGTCATGGGATCTTCCATGTACACAAAAGGGAGAAAAGGCCTCAGTTTAATGTCCCACCAAAAAAGCAGATTAAACACAATTCTTCATGCTAGGAAAATAAAAAATGAAACGACTAATAATGTTGTTCAGTGCAATTAAACGGGGTGGAGGGACAGTGAAGGTGGAAAAGCAAAGCGATGTATTTAACAAAGCCTTCCACCTTCTACGATTAAGAAGGAAGAAAATTACAGCACAGGAACAGGCCCTTCAGCCCTCCAAGCCTGCAACGACCATGCTGCCCGACTGAACTAAAACCTCCAACCCTTCCGGGGACCATATCCCTTTATTCCCATCATATTTATGTATTTGTCCAAAGAACAAAGAAAATTTAAGTCCACAAAATATTGAAAGCATCATCTGACTGCATGGTTCTGATTTAAAATGAGCCTCTGGTCTACGATACATCAGGGTTTAAATATGAAACTAATCAACAGTTTCATCATGTCAAGATGGCTGGTGGAAGGAAATGGAAACAGGTCACAGTAAAACATCATTACAACCACAAGACAGAGAAAGGAGAATGTGGAAAAAACTGGACAAACTTCCTGGAAATAATCCTTAAGTTGAAAAACAGAAAGAAGTGACAAATGATCTTGGTTCTCCGATCTCACCCACAGCTGGATTCTCCAGTCCCGCTGCAGTGAATGGAAGTTTGCCTGGGTGCCAAATTCTTCATTCTCGCTGGTAGCACCAGCAGGGTGCTACAAAATTCTCAACTTTGTCTCATTGCAGTGTCCTAAATGGTAGGCTTACTATTTAACTATGTCATAGAATCTCTACAGTGCAGAAGGAGGCCATTCAGCCCATTGAGTCTGCATTGACAACAATCCCACCTAGGCCCCATCACCCTAACCTCACAAATCCACCCTGCTAATCCCTCTAACCTACGCATCAGAGGACAGTAAGGGGCAATTTAGCATGGCCAATACACGTAACTCGCACATCTTTGATCTGTCAGAGGAAACCAGAGCATTCGGAAGAAACGCATGCAGACATGGGAAGAACATGCAAACTCCATAAAGACAGTGACCCAACCAGGGAATTAAATCCTGGAGTTGTAAGGCAGCAGTGCTAACCATTGCACCCATAACTATAATCGTGCAATCAGCATGCTGTACAATTTCATTGCAACTCAATGTTTCCCCTCCGTGGATTGCCACCTTGTCATAGCGGAGAGGCTCACGGGCTCCCAAGATTCCCTTCAGCGATGTCACCGAGAGCTCCTTTTGTTTCTGACAGGGTGAACCACGGCACGTGGCAGTCACTGGATACATTGGAAAGAGGCAGCAAACCTTTGGGCAGCAGCATCTGCGACTGCAAAGCCCTCTCTTGCTTACTCCAAAACGGACCGATCGAAAATCGGGGTGTTATTTTCTGTGAGCATTACGTACAGTTTAGACGAGAAACCCAATTTCAGTCGGCTCCAGGCCAAAGCTAGACTGACCACCATAAACATACATGATCTACAATTTGTGGATGGCTGCAGTGTTGTTCCCTGCTCAGCAACTGATTTGTAAACCACCTTTTTTTAAAAAAATTTGCTTGTGGGATGTGGGCATCGCTGGCTGGTTTCTCCATCCCCGGAGGGCATTTAAGAGTCAGCCAGGTTGCTGTGGATCTGGAGTCACCTGTAGGCCAGACAGGTGAAGGCATTTCCTTTCCTAAAGGACATTCATAAACCAATAATGGTTTCATGGTCATCATTAGACTTTTAATTGCAGATTTCTTAATTGAATTCAACTTTCACCATCTGCTGTGGTGGAATTCGAATCTGGGTCCCCAGAGCATTGTCCTGGCTCCCTGCATTACTAGTCCAGTGATAAGTCCATTATGCCACTGCCCCACATTACTTTTGATCTCTTCATGCAAAAACCTTAACCTGACCTTGAATGTTCCCGAAACAAAACCTCCATCAACCTAATAGTTGGTCAAGCAAACATCTCATCCACCTTGAAGGACAGGTTCTAGATGTTGAACATTTCCCATACTTTGGCAACCACCGCTCTCAAAAGGCCACTGTTCAATGAGGAGATCCAACACTGGATCAGCTGTGTCACTTCAGCCTCCTGCAAACTATGGCAGTGAGTGCTTGGCAACAAAGACCCCAACAGGTCAACAAAAACCCCTAGTGTACAGAGTGCCTGTTGTCACCACCCTCCTGTACAGCAGAGACCTGGAATGTGCATCAGTAACAAATAGAAAAGCCTAGAGAAATTCCATCAACGTACCTGTCACCACATCCCTCGAATTCAACAGGAAGTCAGACAAGTGCCCTTCCTGAATCTAGCTTGAGAAGCATTCGAGCAACATTCCTGTAAAAATCGACTTTGATGGACTGGACATTCCAGTTTTCTGAAATTTGGCCAATGTTCTGGGGAAGGACAAAGAAAACTCTTCCAAGACGCTCCTTGAAGCATGGCAGCACTGACATCAGTGTTAGCTACCAATAGTTCACAACTTGTCCATCAAACTGCATCATGCTTAGAGTTCCAATGCCTCCATTGTGAGGGAGAGCAGCAGCAAATAAAAAGGAAGCAATTCCTGCATTCCATACCCTACTACCTCGGGATAGGGTGTCAGACCCCACGTGCCCAAAGATTTGTGGGTCAGGAATCAGTCAGTCACATGAGGACCACAGCAAAAGCTCAGGATCCCCGAGGAGATGTCGGACTGGATTATTCAACCGCGCTCGCCCCGAAACCTGGGGGAAATCCCGCTCGATGTCAATGGATTTTTCCACAGTCTGCCTATCGCCAGCTCAGATTCCACTGGCTGGTGGAAGGCTAAAATTCATCCCGTCATCCTTAACTTGAGGAACAGCTGATGACCATAATGTAGTCCAGCTGATGACCATGATGCAGTCCTACCTGGTACAAATTCCAAACTGTTAAGACCATGGTTGCCAAGTAACAGCGTAGATTTGTACCAAGTTGCCCCTCAATTTTATCCTTCAGTTCAGAAAGTGCAAGGGTTAGATAATTCAGGATTTGATTGCATATTTTTGCATACATTTCAAACATCTGAACAAAGGTAGTGATGGCGTGGAACGCGCACGCTGGGAGAGTGGTAAAGCAGGTTGCCTCACAGCCTTTAATGAAGTATCTGGATTATCACTTGGCACGTTCAGGGCTATGGGCCAAGTGCTGGCAAATGGGATTAGGTGGGAGTTGAGGTGTTTCTCGTTTTGGTGCAGATTCTACACTGCACGATTCTATGTTAGACACACTGAACTCGAGTAAAAAAAAGTGTTGTGAAAATGTGAAATGCAAAGTTTGGACCTCAGACACGAGTTAAATTGGAGAGAATAATCGGACGATGTCAGATAATTTACAGCTTTCACCCTCACAGCAGAACACAAGTGGAAAATAGTGTCCATCCACCAATTCGCTCCTCAGTTTCGAGGTCTAGAATGTCTAATTTCTGCCTGCATTTCTATAAATTTTTCTTCAGCCCATTCCACTCCTTTATTTAGAGCACCAGCTTCTTCCCTCAAGAAAGTGAAAGTCAGACACTGAAACACACAAGAAATGAAACTCAAAACTATAGTTTCCGTTCAAACAAAGGTATTTTTTACAATCACGGATGAAGCAACATAAAAGGGGCCAGGTTGGCTGGCTGGAAACCAGAGCTGTCACTCATTTACAATTAAACAACCTAATTTTGGTTAGAAAATGCCACTGATAAACATGTGGGGTGCCCAAAAAACCCCCAATTGAGGTACAACAACTCCCCAGATCTGGGATGGAAAAAACATGTTTAAATGGATTTGTGTTCTGCTTCATGATCAATCTGACTGGCTTTTTGTATGTCTAATAACCAACAATTGAGTATTCCATTTGGGAACAGATAAAGACAAATATCAGAGGAACAGGATGCAGCAGCTGAGTACACAGGGGTCTCTGAGGACTGAAGTGATTCACAGGCATGAGTTTCATGACCAATTCTAACCCAAACCATTCCTGGAAAGGAGACCCCTCACTGCTTCAGGCAAGGATTGATGTCATTCGATTGAAATAATCCTACAAGCCAATAGCCGAAAAAGTAAAGGGATTGCAAGCTGTAGGCTGCATGGTGTTGACTGCTGAGCTCCAACAGCGCTCACTTCAGGGTCTCCAAGCCTCTGAGCTGAAGGTCAGAGCTTGCCTAGGGTTGGTCTGTGCTCTTATTACCATGAGAATGTATGCACCACCGTCAGGTCAACTTACTCCACATTGGGACCAAAGACTCCAACATTGATCTGGTGGCTTAGGGCAGCACAGTGGCTAGCACTGCTGCTTCACTGTGCCAGGGACCTGGGTTTAATTTCCAGCTTGGGTCACTGTGTGTGTGGAGTCTATACGTCCTCCCTGTGTCTGCATGGGTTTCCTCTGGGTGCTCCAGTTTCCTCCCACATTCCGATTAGGTGCATTGACCCTTACAGGCGCTGGACTGCAGCGACTAGGGGAGTTTCACAGTAACTTCACTGCAGTGTTAAGGTAAGTCTTACTTGCGACTAATAAATAAACTTTACTTTTTGATCAAAAGCTTTAAGATCCTGAGGGTTATCGGCAGGGTGGATGTGGAGAGGATGTTTTCTCTTGTCTGAGAACCTAAAACTGCAGGTCAGGGCAGAAATTTCAATTCCTAGGGAACGCAGGTTTAAGGTAAAAGGGGGAAAGTTTAAAGAGATGCGAGAGGCAAGTTTTTTTTTTACACAGAGGGTGGCAAGTGCCTGGAACGCGTTGCCAGAACTGATGGCAGAAGAAGATACAATAGCAATGTTTATGAGGTATTTTTATTTTTAAAATAAAAAATTTAAAAAAGTATCTTGAATCGGCACAGAATGAAAGGGGCACAGATCGCTTACGGGCAGAAGATCTTCAGTTAGAAAGGCGTCATATGTTGGTGCAGGTTTGGAGGGCTGGAGGCCCTGTTCTTGTGCTGTACGGTTCTCTGCTCATTGCTCGCTGTTTAAAAATAAGGTGTCACTCATTTCAGACAGGCGAGGAGAACAGTTTTCTCCCAGAAGATCGAAAGTCTCAGAAACTCTCTTCCCGAAGCTTGATAAAATTCTTGATCAGCAAGGAGATGAATGGCTATCGGGGGTTAGGCAGAAACGCAGGGTTGAGGTGGGAATCATATCTTACTGAATGGTGGAGCAGGCTTGAGGGGCTGCGTGGCTGTCCCCTCCTCCTAATTGTGTGTGTTGGTATGATTCCATGCAAATATTCACTGATATAAAAGGAAATATCCCCCATGCTGACAAGCTCGGAGAAATCAGTAACAGCTGATTGTGCAAACGTGCAATGAGTCTCAGAAAATTGTAATATTCTTAATGCAATAAAAGATGGGCTAACACTAAATGCAGCAGCCAAAATACCAAAGAACCCTACACTGCAGAAAGAGGGCCTTCGGCCCATCGAGTCTGCACTGAACACAATCCCACCCAGGCCCTACCCCCATATCCCTACATATTTTACCCACTGATCCCTCTAACCTACGCATCTCAGAACACGAAGGGGCAATTTTTCAGTACGGTCAATCAACCTAACCCACACATCTTTGGACTGTGGGAGGAAACTGGAGTACCAGGAGGAAACCCACGCAGACACGAGGAGAACGTGCAAACTCTACACAGACAGTGACCCAAAGGAATTGAACCCAGGTCCCTGGAGCTGTGAAGCAGCAGTGCTAACCACTGTGCTTCACAGCGGCCAATACTGCAGTCCGTACACCGTATTCGTGTTTTAGCTGCCTAACCTGGTGCTGGATAACATTCCAGGGCATGGGTAACAAAGCTTTATCTGGCATGTAGAAAGTATCTTAGTGTCTTGAATAATGTTTAAAAAATTTAAGCCATTTATGATTTCATCCCAATGGGGAAGTGGTTCTATATTTGTAATTTCCTGTGCAAGACGCACTTCCTTCCTGCCTCCACAACAAAATTGCTATTGGTCAATAAATCAAGTTCAGCAACCTGATGACTAATTAACAGGTAGTCACTTCCTCATGCTCTGCTGCAATAGAGTAGAATGGGGTGGCACATTGGTTAGCACTGCTGCCTCACAGCTCTAGGTATCCGGGTTCGATTCCTGGCTTGAGTCACTGTTTACGCAGAGTTTGCATGTTCTCCCCCATATCTGCGTGGGTTTCCTCCCACAGTCTGAAAGATGTGCTGGTTAGGTGCATTTGCCATGCTAAATTCTCCCTCAGTGTACCCGAACAGGCCCTGGGAGCGTGGCGATTAGGAGATTTTCACAGTAAGTTCACTGCAGTGTTAATGTAAGCCTACTTGTGACAAAAATAAATAGAAGGGGATGAGATAAGCGTGGTTTCACTGCACTAAACACATTAAAATATGGGTGTTGCAGGCTGGTTCAGGAGTGCTCCATGGAATTGAAGCCTGGAAATTCCTCATGTATCAGCAGATGAGCCATTCTAATGGAAAGAGTAACATTTGACCCCACTGAGCTTGAGAAACATGCACTGTTAATAGTGATAACGTTGTTCCCCAAATCAATAACTGGGTAAACTTGAAGCGACAGTGACAATGTTTTTGAAACACAGAGTGCGTTATTAATTGGTCTGACAACACCTGTGGAGAGGGAATACAGCCAACATGGTGGGTGTGGATGACCCTTCATCAGAGCTTGATTCTCTCTCCACAGATGCTGTCAGACCTGCGGACATTATCCAGCATTTTCTGATTTTGTATCGGATTCCAGCATCCGCAGTATTTTGCCTTCAGCTTAGTGCCTTATTAATTGATGCCCATGGAACTATTTAAACAGTCAAAATGCTGTACAATGCAAATCAGTAAATGAAGTACTAAGTAGCAATAAGTTGCTGCAGTCACAAGAGAATACTACAATGTCAAATTATCCTTGTTAACTCTGAGGCAAATAGAGAATGACTAAAATCAATGTATTCAAGAGGTATAGATGGAGGCAGATGAACACTGTAATGTAAACAGGGCCTAGTTTTAAGGCTGATAAAATTGGATATCCTAAATTAAACAACTGGGCATTTTAAAATCAAGCACAGTCAAATCTTGGGTAGGCCAATTGTACAACACACAAACATGTCTGGGCCCGATTTATCAATCGCCCATCAAAGTTCATTGCATCCTACTGATACTTAGCTGGAGATCATTGCACCCCATTGAAATGCACCAGCCTATTGTTAGAAGCCCAGATTTTCTGTCACCACGAGTTCCTGCAGTTGGCTTAATCTGATAACAGGTTACATGTAAGCAGCGGCATGGAGATGGACACCTGGGGGCGGACCCTGGTGTCCTGTCAAGCAGACATCCAGAAACCCACTGGGTACTGGAACTCCCTCTTGGGACCTCATTGGTCAGAAGCCAGAGAAAGTTCTGGAAAGGCAAGCAGGCAGGGGATAAAGGGACATATTTTCAGACACCAGCAGTGAAGACTCGATGAGGGAGGTGACCTTGACCATGTGGAAGACTGACCAGAGAAAGAAGGAAGGAAGAAGCTGCCATCGAAACTCATGTTTGTGATGACTGACAAAAGGGACTCAGAATCAAGCCTGCAGTTTTAACCAAACCACCTTTGCAGGTAGTATATTTAAAACAAGAAGATACTCCAGATTTATATAAGAACATAAGAAATAGGAGCAGGAGTAGGCCATCTAGCTCTTCGAGCCTGCCCCGCCATTCAATAAGATCATGGCTGATCTGTCGTGGCTTAATTCCACATTCCCGCCCTCTCCCCATAACCCTTAATCCCCTCGCTTATCAAAAACCCATCAACTGAGTATTTAAGGGTTATTAATAAACTTGTTGAACTTTTACTTGTGTTTGTCCATCTTGCAAATAAAGGCACTGGGGTAAAACATTGGAGTAAGCAAACTGGTCAAAATTTTGCAAGATGTCTGAGAATTAACAGGTACAACAACACAGAAGGAGAAAACGTCACCAAGCTGAGTCTCCCAAGAATGATTCCTCTCACCACCCAAGGACATTGGCTGGGATTTTACCACCTCATGGGGTGGATGAGGTTCACAAAAGAAATCTCTGTAGGCCTCGGGTGGGATCTTGTGATCTCGTCTGAGTGAGGTTGTAAAATCCCACCTTTAGATAAGTTAATCAAAATTGTAGACTGTCGATCCATCTCCACAGTCTCAATACACCAATGATCGCTTGCTTTTATTCACGACTCATCCTATCTAACTTTTGATTCGACGATATTCACCTCTGGCTCGATGCTCCTCGTGTTACAAAAGGTTCAGACACTTTTTGTTTTCTGCAAAGCGTTTAGTTATTGCTGTTGCTGCTCAATAACAAACCAAAAAGAGACAAAAAGGGGATATCTCAACAAGCCCATACAACCTGCCTCATCCAAGGACCTTACTGAAATGTTCTTGAAGTCAAAACGTGCATTGCTACACCTCCTCTTGCTGTTCCATCAGCTATAGCATACGAGAACTGAAGTCAGGAGTTCATTAATTCCAGATGCATTCCTGTACATCAGCACTCAGGATCAGTTAATTATTATATTCATAGAAAGTATTTTTCTCCCTGTATGGCTCAGCTCTGACAAACCAGGAGGCCAAACAACAACAACTTGCATTTGCATAGTATCTTTCATGTGGTTAAAACCTCCGAACGTGCCTCCCAGGGGCAGTAACAAGCAGGATTTGACACTGTACTATATAAAAGAAATAATGCAACAGGTCAAAGAGCACCTTAAAAGGAGAGGGGGAAGGAGAAGGAGAGAGGGGGAGAAAGAGAGAGAGATGGGGGAAGGATGGAGAGAAGGGGGGGGGGGGAAAGAGGAGAGAGACAGGGGAAGGTGAGGGAGGGGAGAGAGGGAGGGGGAGAAGGAGAGAGAGGGAGAGTCTCTCTAGAAATGATAAATAAATGAGCAAGTTCCAGGGGTAAGAAGCTGGGTACTGAAGGTACAGTCATTAATCACGAAGCAATCAAAACTAAGGATGTTCAAGAATGCAGAATTGGAGGAGGAGAGGTCTGGGGGGAGATTTCAGTGACAGGGGGGAGGAGTGAAGCTGTGGAAAGATATGAAAAACAAGGATGAGAATTTTAAATTGAAGACTTGCCAGAGCAGAAAATCAGTGTTGATCGGTGAGGACAGGAGCTGGTGTTACCCCTCGCTGGTCAAGGTTCGCACCGGCAAGGATCACATATGATCCCCACCAACAGGGACCGGAGCCCATTGAAGCCCCGAAGGTGGTTGGGAACAGGGCAGGGCAGTGCCCATGGAACTGTGCCAGCCTGGCACTGCCAAGGGGGCAGGGCAAAAGAGAACTCCATAGGTGGGTGGGAAGGGGGGGGGGTGCAATCAGCTGGGGCTGCGACTGGGATTGGGGGCAATGGTGGTGACATTGTACAGTGTGTTACACAGTATACTGGGAGATCAGAGCACCTGTGCAACAGTGCCCCCTAGAGCTTAGAGACGGACGGGAAATATTTGAGAAAATCCTGCCCAATATGGTTTACGGACAGCCCGGAAAATTAACAGCACCTAGACAGCCAGTAGGTTAACTTTCTACACTTCACTCTCTGTATAAGCAGAAGGCAAAATCTTAAGGTGAGAAACATTAGCTCAAAACAAGTGTACAATGTGCACCATTCACAACCAAGGTTAACATAACATCACATTGCAACAACATGCACAAGTGTTGCTGATAAGACTGAGCTTTAGTGACATGCCTCTGGCTGTTTTCTGTTACATTCATTGCTG
Source organism: Carcharhinus amblyrhynchos (assembly GCF_965287045.1). Lineage (NCBI taxonomy): Eukaryota > Metazoa > Chordata > Chondrichthyes > Carcharhiniformes > Carcharhinidae > Carcharhinus > Carcharhinus amblyrhynchos. The sequence goes on along the minus strand of NC_137342.1, from coordinate 42,046,375 downwards.
TCTCTTAAGTAGCATTTCTGTTCTGTAAGAGAGGGTTTTTATATTGTTGTTATAGTGAAGACACCACCTAGTAACGATAAAGGGCACAGATTAATTGACACTCTAACCTCACTGCCTTCATTCCTGTTGCCTTTCCAAAGCAATGATGCTGACAGAAATACTCATCAAGTCTGCCTGGCCTAGATATTAAGTGGGTTAATAGAAGCCACTGTTTGTGTGGCCTATTTAGACGGTGGATAATATTTCTCCTGAATCTCACCTGTCTCTTACTTCAACAGCAATTATTTTAAATTATACAGGCCACAGCACCATGCTGAACACCTCACACATTGCAAATAAGCCATTCGCAAGTCTACATTACTCCACTAATTACCATCTGGCAACTCTGAAAATGCAAAAACAAACCAATAGGGACAGCTGATATAGTTGTCCTCAACTTCACGTCTAAGCCACAATGCCTGGAATGCATTCACCAAACCTTCAATTGTCAATTATTTAATGACATACATGCGATAACAGGAAAGTCAAACCTCTGTTTCTCTTCAAGGTATAATCAAACTAAACAATGTTGTTCAACAATAAATATGACATTAAAAAAATCCCACCTCTTCATCCAGAGTTTCCATACTATCACCCACTGCACCCCCCCTCCCCGCACACACACACGGGTACCTGCAGAATCAAGGTGAAGAAAAAGTACAGCACAGAAACAGGCCCTTCAGCCCTCTAAACCCATGCCAATCATGATGCCCTAACCAAACTTTAAAAAAACCTCCTGCCCTTACTCGGTCCATATCCTTCCCTACTCATGTACCCAACTAGATGCCTCTTAAATACTGCTAATGCGCCTGCTCCTCTAGCAGCACATTCCAGGCACCCACCACTCTCTGCAAGAAGAAGTTCTCCCGCACATCTCCCTTAAACTTTCCTCCGCCCACCTTGAGCCTGTGCCCTCTTGTAATTGGGAAAAAGCCTCTGACTGTCCACGCCTCTCAATTCTGTAGACCTCTTATCAGGTCTCTCCTCAGCCTCTGTCTTTCCAGTGAAAACAATCCGACTTTATTCGCCCTCTCTTCACAAGAAACGCCCTCGGGAACAGGCAACATCCTGGTGAACATTTCCGGCACTTTCTCCAAAGTTTCTGCATCCTTCTGATAGTGTGGTGACAACAGTCCAAATGCAGCCTAACCAATGTTTTATATAGCTGCAACCTGTTTTCCCAACTCTTGTACTCAATGCCCCGGCTGATGAAGACCAGCGGGCCGTAGGCCTTCCTAATCACCTTGGCCGCCTGTGTTGCCACTTTTAGGGAACTGCGGACCCGCACGCCCAGATTCCTGCAAGTAGTGCAAAAGATCACAAAGCTAAAAGGACACAAGTTGGGTTCCGTCCACAAGTACATTACACTATTATGTTCCATGATCTTTTACACTAGTTAACAGTTCTTTTGCCCGATGTAACAGCAGCTGACAAGACTGGCCACATTTCCATTGATTGCATTCATACAGACCGAGTGGAGGGGCGGGGGAGGTTCATTCAGGGTTCACCCCAATGCTCAAGCACACAGGTCACAATAATCCAGTTTCAGTCACCCAGGCAGCAATCAATTGGCGTACAATCCTGTTGGTGCAGCAATTAGTTTCATAAAACCAAGAGGATTAAATCAGTCAAATTGATCTACCTTTCCATTACATAAACATCAATTAGTTCCCACCTCCCCCCAAAAAAAAATCATCAATTAGATAATTGCAATCAGCAGTGATAAAGAATGGCTCATTTTCAGACAATCGCATTCTTCACGTTAGTCCATTACTCTCTGCAACCAACTCATGGGAAATCTACCATCAGGGTTTACGTTGATAGATTTGCCAAAAAGGTGCACAACTTCATCTTGGCACAACTGGCAGTGGCTGGCAAAGTCCAGGCACACTCTGTGAAGATGCCATTACTATTTGTTCAAGGTGGACTCAATTCTACGCAGACGTACAGACTCAGCAAATGGGCCACTTACCCTGGTGGACAGCAACATTTTTCTTTCAGCTCTTTAAGGAATTGGAGTTCTGATGCCTCTGGGTGTATATATATTTCTGTAAACAGCCAAGGCAGGAAACGAAGGCTGGCCTTTCACACTCCAATGGAAAGTTTCTGATGTCATGTTGGTTGGGAGGTTCTGTTGAGAGAGGAAAAATAAAATGAAACTAATTTTAAGAACCAGTCACTCTAGAACTCAAGATCCAAGTCTATTAATGAATCATCACATGAGCAAAGCTACCAAAGCTTTGAGATAGGAAAAAGTATTTCTACACAGAAGGACCCAAGATGTTGGTGGATTCTACTCTGTTCCTCCTCCAAGACTCCTTAAGGAACCAGCTCTAGTTTGGATTTACTATATTGGAAGTGGCCAAATCCCATTACTTCATCCAAACGTTGGACAGCTTTCCAGCCATGGACAGCACCACATTGGAGCCCAATTTTATCCTTGCTCTGCAACCATGCAAACTCGCTTTCCAGCAGAGATTGATGGTTACTGATCAAAATCCCAATGTCCGATTGATTACTTCTGAAAATCTTAACAGTGAGAGGGTTTTTTGAATTAATTGACCAATTGGAAAAAGTAGAAGTGAGTATTTAGATTTCAGAAGCCATTCCATAGACTTGCTTGATCTTTCCTTGGGCCTGGTAAAAGGAAGCAAAGTGCATCCTCTGTCTGTTTCCATGGGTAGTTTTCCCCCCCCAAGGAACAGATCTCCAGTGGCTATGGCTTGAGGGGCAGCATTGTGCATCAAGCACAGCTGACCAACAGACTCTCCTATGCTTAACTGTCCACCACAGGTATGTTGGATGGATTTTGCAGGTTGGTACTGAACCTGCTATGAACGCACCTTCTCTGGTCATCAAGTCATGAAGCGGGACTTGAAGCTTCTGGCTCAGAGGCAGAGACACAAAATGTTGGTTTGCACGTGCAGCAGGTAAGCAAGTGGAATGTTGTCCTTCATTGCTAGAGGGATGCAGTTTAAAAAGTGAAGTTATGTTGCAGTTGTACAAGATGCTAGTAAGGCCACACTCTGAGTATTGTGTACAGTTTTGGTCTCCTTACTTGAGAAAGGATATACGGGCACTGGAGGGGGTGATAGTAGTCATGATGTGGGTATGCCAGCGTTGGACTGGCGTAAACACAGTAAAAAGTCTGACAACACCAGGCTTTAGTCCAACCGATTTATTTGATAGTACACTCACAAGCTTTCGGGGTTAGCCCCTTTGTCAGGTGAATGGAGAGTTCTGGCCTCAGACAGAGCATATAAAGCACAGACAGTTTAGAGATTGGTATCTTGTCTGCTTTCTTGTCAGCCACTTCAGGTCTTGAACAGCAGGTTAGGTGTAAGGATTCACATTCTAATCAGTAATCTCTAAACTGTCTGTGCTTTATATGCTCTGTCTGAGGCCAGAACTCTCCATTCACCTGACGAAGGGACTAACCCCAAAAGCTTGAGAGTCTATTATCAAATAAATCGGTTGGACTAAAACCTGGTGTTGTCAGACTTTTTACTGGAGGGGGTGCAGAGGAGATTCACTAGGTTGATTCTGGAGTTGAGAGGATTGGCTTATGAGAAAGACTGAGTAGACTGGAACTTTACTCATTGGAATTCAGAAGGATCATACATAGAACACTACAGCACAAACAGGCCCTTCGGCCCACAAGTTGCACCGATCACATCTATACCTACCAAGCCAAAGAACTATCTGTAACTACCAATGCCATTAAATCCCATATACTCATCCAGAAGTCTTTTAAAAGACCCCAGCGAGTTCGCCTCTACCACCACCGACGGCAGCCGTTTCCACTCACTTACCACCCTCCGAGTGAAAAACATTTCCCCTAACATCTCCTCTGTACTTGCTTCCCTGCACCTTAAACCTGTGTCCTCTCGTAGCGACCATTTCAGCCCTGGGAAATAGCCTCCAAGAATCCACCCGATCTATTCCTCTCAACATTTTAATAAATCTCTATCATCAGGTCGCCTCTCAACCTTCGTCTCTCCAGGGAGGAGACCTAGCTCCCTCAACCTATCTTCATAAGGCATGCCTCCCAATCCAGGCAACATCCTTGTAAGTCTCCTCTGCACCCTCTCAATAGCTTCCACATCCTTCCTGTAGGTGAGACGACCAGAACTGCGCACAGTACTCCAAGTGGGGTCTGACAAGGGTCTTATAAAGTTGCAGCATTACCTCCCGACTCCTAAACTCAATCCCTCGATTAATGAAGGCCAGTACAGCATACACCTTCTTGACCACATCCTCCACCTGCGAGGCCGATTTAAGAGTCCTATGGACCCGGACCCCAAGATCCTTCTGCTCTTCAACCCAGCTAAGACTCCTACCCTTGATATTGTACTCCTGCATCCCATTGGTCCTGCCAAAATGGACCACTACACATTTATCCGCGTTGAAGACCATCTGCCATTTCTCCACCCAGTCTTGCATCCTATCTATGTCACGCTGCAACTTCTGACATCCCTCCAGACTATCCACAACACCACCAACCTTCGTATCGTCGGCGAACTTACGAACCCATCCCTCCACTTCCTCATCTAGGTCATTTATGAAAATGACAAACAGCAAGGGTCCTAGAACACATCCCTGGGGGCACTCCACTGGTGACTGACCTCCATGCAGAAAAAGACCCATCCACAACCACTCTCTGCCTTCTGCAGTTCTGGATCCACAAGGCCAAAGCCCCTTGGATCCCATGCCCTTGTAGAAACATACAAGATTATGAAGGGAATAGATAAGATAGAAGCAGGGAGGTTGTTTCCACTGGCAGGTGAAACTAGAACTAGGGGGCATGACCTCAAAATAAAGGGGAGCAGATTTAGGACTAAGTTGAGGAGGAACTTCTTCACACAAAGGGTTGTGAATTTGTGGAATTCCAAGCCCAGTGAAGCAGTTGAGGATACCTCATTGAATGCTTTTAAGGCAAAGATAATACATTTTTGAACAGTAAAGAAATTAAGGGTTATGGTGAGCGGGCAGGTGAGTGGAGCTGAGTCCACAAAAAGATCAGCTATCATATTATTGAATGGGCTCAAGGAACCAGATGGCCTACTCCTGCTCTTAGTTTCTTACGTAAATGAAGTACAACTAAAACGGAAAACAGTAAGTGGGTGGATGAACTTGAAGACCTAGAAATGGAAATGCATAATTACTTGAATTGAGTGTGCAAGTAGATAAACTCAAGAGAAAGCCAACAGACTTTTCAACTTTGTGAAACAGAGGGTCAGAATGAGAATTATAATTTGGTACAAGGCATTGAATAGGACACACGAGAAGTACTAGTCCAGTTCTAGCCGTTCTATTATGGAAAAAAAAGTCATTAAAAAGGTGCAGAGCGTGCATTCACAGGACAATAACTATATGTTTTCATCACTGTTTACAAGATTACTCAAGTATTGTTTCCAATCAAGCAAACAGGCCAAAGGAGAGCCTTCGTGGAGACTTTTGAAACGAGGTCATGCTTTAATAGAATGAATAAAGAGCTTCAGTTGAGGTGTCAGTAATGGGAATGCCAATCAGCAAGATGAGGATTGATTTCTTTATTCAAATGCTTTATGAAACGTGGAACAGTTGGAAGGATGGAACCGTGCCACCGGCAGTGGTAGGAATGGGAATGGACAGCTGGATATTTTATGGGAGACCACAAAAATATTTGAAATACTGAAATATCAAAGGGCAAGGCAGTGGGATGAGTTTTGGACTGCTCAAGTGCTGGCATTGGCTTGGTGAGTTGAATGGCCTCATTCTGTGCTGCCAATGTCAAGGATTCTATAGGAAACAGTGACAATTTGACCACAAGTGCTTTCTCGATTTACTACATATGGGAATATGAATCTTTCAATCTCAAATCAGAATATTCCCCAACAGAATGAAGAGAAATTTCTTCATGTTATTTTGAATATGAGGTCTTAACCCAGAGAGAAATAGTAATGTTAAATTTTAAATATCCAGCACTGCTAAAACTGGGGGGTGTTTGGAGATTGCCACTTCAGAAGGCAAAGAGATCTGGGGTTATATTTGGCCATGAAGAGTCAAATATCTGCTGCTGAGGCTGTCGTCGTTATTCATGAAGCGGTCCAGCCCCAAGGACTGCTGGCTTAATCCGAGATCTTCAGCAGCGCCACCTCTAGTGATGGTCATTATTGGGACTGCACATGGAGCAAGAGGGCACGTGGATGGATGGTTGCTTCCTCACGGTGAGGTAAATGCGGTTTGGGTAGCATGGTGGCACAGTGGTTAGCACTACTGCCAGGGGTCTGGGTTCGATTCCCTGATTGTGCATACACCACACAGACAGCAACCCATTGTCCCCACGTCTGTATGGGTTTCCTCCCACAGTCAAAAGATGTGCAGGTTAGGTAGACTGGCGAAGCTAAATTGCCCCTTAGTGTCAGGGCGACTGACTAGGGTACATACATGGGGTAACAGAGATAGGGCCTGGGTGGGATTGTGGCCAGTGCAGACTCAATGGGCCGAATGGCCTCCTTCTACACTGTGGCATTCTATGAATCAGGGCCAAACAAACAGTCAGACCCCACCAAACAGAGGATGAGGAGGTCACTGAGAGCAGGCATTGCTGTGAGGGCAGTCACTGCCACTGGGGGCCCACCGTGGGCTAAAGAGTGCCTGATAAAAGGAGGCCCCATTACACACACCCACATACTTGGACCCACCATTAAACTACCAGATTTCTCTGGGTAGTCTTGCCACATAACAGAGCCTATTCACTCCCTTCCCCAGCTGGTAAAACACCAGGCAAAGTAGGAAGAGTCCCTTAATTGGGCATATTTGGCCTAACTGGGCTTGAGGCAGGTTGCCACCTTTCCTGCTATTGGCAAAATGGCACGGCAATGAGATGGGTTTGTGCACACTGGCCAACACCATCCCATTTGCCAGCTTTTCTACCTGTCCACTAAGGGCTGGTAAAAATTCAGTCCTCAGCTTTCAGAAGTTAAATCATCATTTGTTTTAACAAGAAGCTCCGTTTGCAACCCAGGTATTTAAGCTAAATATTCATGGTAATTATAATGGTAAAGGAAGAAATACATGGATACAACACCCGCAAGCTATGATTAATGTGTGTCATTCAACAGGAACCGTGAGACGAAGCGGCCTAACAATGCAGAGTATCCCATACATAATGATTAGACAAGAACATGGTACATCCATAAAAGCTTTGTTGCCATGGGAACCACAATCTCCGTGTCCTATTTGTACCTCAAGAAATATTTCATATAATCTGGGCGGCACGGTGACACAGTGGTTAGCACTACTGCTTCACAGCACCATGGAGCCTGATTCGATTCCCGGCCTAGTTCAAGGTCTGTTCTCCCCGTGTCTGCATGGGTTTCCTCCGGGTGCCCCAGTTTCTTTCCACAATCCATAAGACGTGCTGGTGAGGTGCACTGACCACGCTAAATTCTTCCTCAGCGTATCCGAACAGGCGCCCGAGTGTGGCGACTAGGAGGTTTTCACAATAACTTCATTGCCGTGTTAATGGAAGCTGACTTGTGACACTAATAAATAAACTTCGAACCATTTCCAACCATACAAACACTGAAGGAAGAAAACAGCAGAGGCTGGAAATCGGAAATAAAAATGTAAAGTGCTGGAATTCTCAGCAGGTCAGGCAGCATCGGTAGAGAGACAAAGGGTGGGATTCTCCAGTCTCGTTTGTGGCGGGGTCCTGTTGTGTGAGGGAATGGAAAAATTTGGCATTCCACCCAAAGTTCAATTCCTTCTCAGTGGCCCCGGAAAATCCCAGACCGCAAATGGAAGACTTTGAGCAAAGTTAACGTTTCAGATTGATGATCTCTTATCAGAGCTAACTGATGTACATTCAATAGGATCCACCATCATCTGCAGCTACCAAAAAGTGATCACATGATTAAGGAGGCGCAGTGGGCAGCACCCCTACTGGTGCAGCAGAAGCTCTGGTTTCGAGTCCAATGTCAGGACCTGTTGGCCACAGAAGGGGTGGTCAACATGCTTTAATGGGCAGATGAGAAGCTTGGGAATTCTTCCACCACTATTCCCCACAAGGTAATGGAAGTGTACAAGAGGATATATTAACCCCCATTTAAACATTTCTACACTCCCACCGACTTTAGACTCATATGCTTGAAAACCCTGAAGCATTGCATTCGAGTCCCTGCAGTCACTTACATGCCACACTTCCAAACGAACATCACTGCTGCACAGACACTGAAGCTGTTCCGATTATCATGTCATTGCTTATGGCCATCACCAGCTAAGCTCAATTGCGCTCCCAAGCTCTCTCAGCTTCTGCCCCTATTGCTGGCAGCACCATATTTAGCCCACACTGACCTCTCCATCCTGCGTTTTCAGACAGATTTTTAAAAAAGTGTACACCTTCATGGATGATTCCAGCTGACTATATAATCAGTGTCACCTTCAGCTTGAACCTCTATGAATGGAGCTGGAGTGGGATTTGGATTGAAGGCATTTGGGTTGTATTTTCACTTAAACTGAGCTCTAGCTCATTGTCAATTTCGTCTCTGAAGCATGTGAGAAAATTGGCCTTTTGTTAAATATCTAAAAAGCTAAAGCCCTCTTCCAACCAGCTCTCAGAGCACCACCCCCATCGATTAAAGGTCTACAGTGCAAATCTGGAGAATTTTGACCATTTTCTGTATCTCTGAAGTCCCCTCTCGATGAGGGCAGACAAAGCATTCTGCAAGGGTTGTGAACATAGCCCAGTCCATCACGCAAATCAGCCTCCCAACCATGGGCTCTGTCTACACTTCCTGCTGCCTCAGAAAAACAGCCAGTGTAATCAAGGACCCCTTGCACCCTGAACATTCTCTTTCATCTTCTGCCGTCGGGCAAAACATAAAATAACCTGAGGTCATGTACCAACCAACTCAAGATCATCGTCTTCCCTGCTGCCATCAGACTTTTGAATGGGTCTACCCTATATTAAGTTGATCTTTCTCTATATCCTAGCTACGACTATAATATTACATTCTGCACCCTCTTCTTCCCTATGTACACTATGAACAGTATGCTTTGTCTCTATGGCGCACAAGAAACAATACTTTTCACTGTACGGCGACGTGTGTGACAATAATAAATCAAAATGACAGAAGTTATTATCTCCCCCAAATGTATCAGTTCAGCTTTTGGTCAACTTGAGGAAAAAGGCATTTGGGGACCAAGACCTCAGACCAGAGGCTAAGATTGTGACTCACGTGCAGCAGTGATCCCCATGTGCCTACATGCTCCAGAGGCTTGGATAAGGTTTATTTGTTAGTCACAAATAGGCTTATACTAACACAGCAATGAAGTTACTGTGAAAATCCCCTAGTTACCAGAGTCCGGCACCTGTTCGGGTACATTGAGGGAGAATTCAGCATGACCAATTTATTTAACCAGCACATCTTTTGGACTGTGGGAGGAATCCGGAGCACCTGGAGGAAACCCACACAGACATGGGGAGAATGTGCAGACTCCACACCAACAGTGGTCCAAGCCAGGAATTGAACCCGGCAACAATGCTGTCTCTATACCTCAAGCACCTCAAAGCACTGGAGAAGCATCACCAGTGCTGCCTTCACAAGATACTCCAAAATCAAGTGGCAAGAAAGGTGATCCAACAGCAGCATCCTCACCCAAGCCAACTCGCTCAGCGCCCAGACACTAATCACACAAAACTAACTCCACTCGACACAACATGTCATTCATATGCCTGACACCAAACTCTCAAAGCAACTGCTTTGGCAGCAGGAGGCACCCAAGACAACTATAAATGTTTCAGGATATACTCAAAAGGATCCAAAGAGGTCAAACATCCCTGCTGACTTCTGGGAGATCTTGGCTTGTGATGGACTAAAATGGAGACGGGTGGTTGAAGAAGTCACCAAAGATGTTGAAAGACTTTGTCAGGAACTTGCAGAGACAAAAGGTCTCATCCCATTTACCCAAGCATTCAAAACACCACCTGCCCTATATGTGGCAGAGTCTACAGACTGGACTTATCAGCCATCTCAGAACCCAATGAACTGGAGCAGAAACAAGTCCCCCGCGATGCTGAGGGACTGTCCCAGAGGGATGGTATAATCCACCTTCGAGAATTTCTTCACTCTCTGTCTTCAGGGAATATTTTTACACAAAGGCTGTGATATGGATTGACTGAAGCACAAGATCCCATCTGACCTCCAAAACTGGCCAATTGCTATTGATTCCTTACACTATACTAGAGTTTCACTAAAACACTGGCTGAAGCAATTCTCCTGCAGTATCTTTTGAAATTTGACATTTTCACCACAATCACATTTATTGAGACAACATCAGGCTTCCAAAGCAAAGCCAAGCTGGGGTGCTGTCCAGCGGCAATGCCTCAATATCTATATTTAGAAATAACACTTGTTAAAACCTGCTGGCATTTTTCCATGTTCCATCCTTGAGGGAAATTAAATATCCTGAGGTTATTTCCTTGACCCTGGGTTGTGAAGATGGTTTCTTTTAGTGGAATACAATCTAACCACTATCTTGCTTCTCTCTGTGTGAAGTTTTGATCAATTCTCTCCTTTCAGTTGTCTATTCCAGAGCCCTCCTGATTTTCTTTCTTACGACTAGATCATTGCCAGAATTTTTAATATCTTTAAGCATGTTTAAAGTTGGGTTATTTTTGTTGGAGCAGAGAAGACTGAAGGGGGTAACCTGATCGAGGTTTACAAGATTGAGGGGCACGGACAGAACGGATAGGGAGGAGCTGTACCCCTTAGTTGAAGGGTCAGTTATGAGGGAACACTGGTTCAAGGTGAGGGCCAGGAGGTTGGGGTGGGGGGCGGGAAATGTGAGGAAAAGTTGGGGAAGGTGGTGATGGTCTGGAATGTTTTATCAGAAGTAACTCTTCAAATGCAGACAATAATAGAACAAAAAATTCTTTGATTTATAAATTGGAGTAAGGGTTTAATAAAGAAACATCATTACTCCAAACCTGGGGCCTCACCTGGGCCACTTCAAGCTCCCCACAGTTCTACATAGTTCCTTATTTATAGTGAATCAGCTGGTCAGCTGACTATTACAGCATTCTCTAATTGGTTCCATGGTTTATTGGGTGAACTGACCCTTGCATCGGCGTTCCCAATGGTCACATTATATCCAATATAAAAAGTTATCACCTGGTCACATTCTAACATGGAATGCGCTGTTTGGGAGGGTGGTAGAGACGGGATGCCTCACATCCTTTAACAAGTATCTGGATAAACACTTGGCACATCGTAACATTCAGGGTTATGGGCCAAGTGCTGGTAAATGGGATTAAGCGGGAGTTCAGGTATTTCTCGTGTGTCAGTGTCGACTCGATGGGCTGAAGGGCCTCATCTGCACTGTACGAGTCTATCCCTATAGCACAGATTTAGCATAACTGATCCATACCCAATGTCCCTCAAGTCTCCTTCCAAACTACTTCATCTCACAGTTCTCAATTAGTTTCCCTCTTTTTGAGACACTTCAGGTTTTCTTCTTGTAATTGTGTGAAACTTCTGGATTTTTGTTTAAAACAATCCTATTGTTAAAAAAAAACTTGATCGTAAAGAATTTGTGTTTTCCTGAATAAAAGAGATGCTGTCTCAGCTTTTCATAGCATCCCTACAGTGCAAAGGGAGACCGTCTGTCCATCAAGTTGGCACCGACCACAATCCCACCCAGGCCCTATCCCCGTAAATCCATGTATTTACCCTGCTAATCCCCCTGATGTTCAGAGGCAACATAGCATGGCCAATCAACCTGACCCACACATCTTTGGAGATGTCTTGCACTCGTCAGGACAGGTCAAAAGGTTACCGAAGAGAACAACAACGTACACTGCATGAGAAGAGAGTATTGATCCATTGGTAAGTAGCACCTGATTGGTAGAGGTGTTGCAATGGAGTGCGCTTTACCGTTGGTAATCTTGCAATCTGCCCTCATGAGGAAAGGTGAAAAGTTTGGACAGAATGTCTTTTTTTTTCATTTTTACAATTATATTGCAGCTTTTGTTTTTAAACTAATTTATGGGAAATCAGCATTGCTAGCTAGGACAGTATTCATTGTCCATCCTTAAAATGACCCTCAAGAAGGTGGTGGTGAGTCACCCCCTTGAACAGCTGCAGTCCACATGGTGTGGGTACACCCGCAGTGCTGTTAGGGAGGGGGTTCCAGGATCTTGACCCAATTTACTCATTGGGTTTTGCCAACTTCTTTTCCCAATTCATCAGGAAGGGATTTTTCCCTCTCCCCAATTCCCCTCTCACCCTTCTTTCCTGATGGCAACACTCTCACCTGGAGGATACCACCCACAGTGTGGCACATTTACTTTGGTAGTTTCTGTTGGAAGTGCATACATAAAAATTTGTAATGAGAATTTTTATAGTGGATTAAAATCAGGGTGGCACAGTGGTTAGTACTACTGCCTCACAGTGCCAGGGACCGAGTTCAATTCCAGCCTTGGATCACTGCGTGTGTGGAGTTTGCACATTCTCCCCGTATCTGTGGGGGTTTCCACTAAGTGCTCTGGTTTCCCTCCCATAGTCTAAAGATGTGGGGGTTAGGTGGATTGGCCAAAGATAAATTGCTCTTTGTGTTCCAAGATGTGCAGGTTAGGGGGATTAGCAGGGTAACTCTGTGGAGTTATGGGGATAGGGGCTGGGTGGGATTGTTGTTGGTGCAGACTCAATGGGCTGAATGGCCTCCTTCTGCAAAGTAGGGATTCTATGGTTCTATGACTATGACTGAATTATATTTGTATGTCTCCTTCCCTTCAACCACACTGCAATCAAAAATTCAAAGTTTGTCACAACTACATGTTTATAATACCAATCAACTGTAGTGAAACAGATCATCAAATAAATCTACAAAGTTTTATGAAACCTTCCCCATAATTAATTACAAGTAAGTCACCAGACACCAGTTTTGAACTGCACTGTTAGAGCAGTACTTACTTGGCGATGTAACTGAAACAGATTTTTGTGTAAACTAACCACAAGTTTTATCTTCTCTCCTACACTTTCAACACTGGTACGGTCCCAAGCCATTAAGCAAATTCAATGATCCCACACTCGGGAGAAGTTTTACCCTTTCTCTGACCCATCTCGCCACTGCTTGCACAGAATCAACCGGAGCACATTTCACCAGGGTTCCGTACATTAGAAAAAAAGTATCTGACCCATGGATGATGCATCTTAACTGGCAATGTTGAATTAGAAATCAATCATAGCTTGAGGAGCAGGGAAACAGGCAGTGCTGTTGACACAATGTATAGCACAGTGCATTCTCCTTCTGTATCGGATTCTGCCAACTACCTACCAAATAATCGAAATCAAGGAAAAAGATAAAATAAGGAAATGCTTTAGCTTGCTGCTGTTAATCTTCACTTTTCTGCAGAGGGAAGTAGTTGCACGATTGCTTTAAGGGCAGGGCGCATGATTTGATGGTGATGTTACTGGGGTGTTTCAGAGGCTCCTGCTTTTATTTTCAGTTTGTACTCTGTATAAGCCAGATCTCGTAAAAGACGACCTTGTCGTTGTTAGCTTGAATCTACGCATGCAAATCACGTCCTTTTTGTGTAAAACACACAAGCCTTTACACAGTTAGGACATTATAAAAAAGGAAACTGGCGACAAGGAGGGGATTTTGTTTAGTCACAAATATCTAAAAAAAATCCTAAGTAGAAAAAAAAATTGGACAGTGTCAAGGAGACCAAGTAAGAAAAAAAGCTTTCTGTCATTTGAAAAGGGGGTTATTTTCCCCCAGAGAAGGGTAGGATTCCAGACAGTATATGCCATATCTGAAGAGGTATGCTTTGCTGCATGCTTGGAGCCATCTGAAATAGAATGAATACGTTCAAGTCAATGGTCTCCTGGTTAAAAAGAGTAGTACTGAGAAGACAGTAAAATAATATATGCTGAGCAGTCTCAAGTTGCTAGTGCCTTCCAGAGAAATGGTGGGTCAATTAGGATCCACGGGCCCTTTCAATTTAGAAAATGAATCATAGAGTTCCTATGCAGCACTTTTGCTGTACTTTGTACAATCGATCAAAATGATAGGCAAGTTGTTCGGAGCAGCTTTTCTCAGTACAACAGGAAGTACAATGTGTTCCAGAACTTGGTTCATTCATTCAGAAAAGCCAGGAGTCAAAACTTATGATGGTTTGAGAAAGGTCCTTGAGGTGCATTCCTCTCCAAAGCCACTGATCATCGTTGAACTGTTCAGATGCTACCAAAGGAATCAAGTGGGACCCAGAAGCATTGCTCAGTTTGCTGCAACAACTTTGCGAGTTTGGTGATGCATGAGAAGATATGCTTCAAAAGATTCAAGAGATAGTGCATTGTAAATTACCAGTTATCGAAATGGTCCTTCACACACTGACTAATGGATGAATTGAAATGGGCACTTCCTCAAAATGCACAAAACACAGCAGCTGTAAAGAGAGGTTTATTAATAAATCTACTAAAAAGTAATATTCAGTCACTAGTGCTTCTTCGACCATGGAAGCAATGTTGTTACTGGACTCACTAAAGAAAGTTATGCCATCATTACATAGCAGGCCTTCAATCATTTCTCCCAGTCACAAGATGATCGATCAGGGGGAGAATGGAAAAATAACCACCCAAAAGTACCTACAGAATCTTACTGGAAAGCAAGCTTGGAAATAAATAGAGGATAGAAGTGGAGAGACTCTTCCCGCTCAGAAAGGATAGTAGGACTAGGGGGCACAGCCTCAAGATAAAGGGGGGGGGGCGCGGTTTAGAACGGAGTTGAGGAGGAACTTCTTCATTCAAAGGGTGGTGAATCTCTGGAATTCTCTGCCCGTTGAAGTGGTGGAGGCTACCTCACTAAATATTTTTAAGACGCAGGTTGATGGGTTTTTGATGAGAGAGGATTAAGGGTTATGGGGAGAGGGCGGGAATGTGGAACTGAGCCACAACAGATCAGCCATGATCTTATTGAATGGCGGGGCAGGCTCAAAGGGCTAGTTGGCCTATTCCTACTCCTATTTCTTATGTTCTTATGTTCTAAATACCAGCACAATTCCACAGGAATTTGACTAGTGGTTTTGTTTTAATTCATAGAATATAACATCGCTAGCATTTATTGAGGCACCTTTAAGAGATAACCACATTTATGTGGATCTGGACTCCAGACCAGGTAAAGAGGCAGATTTCCTTCCCTAAAGGACATTAGTGAACCAGATGGGTTTTTTATGACGACTGTCATCATCTGACTTTTAATTCCAGTTTTTAAATTGCATTCAAATTTCACTCTCTGCCCATGATGGGATTCAAACCCTAGACCCCAGATCAGTACCACTGGCCTCTGGATTACTAACCGAGTGACAATACCACTGCCTCCCTATGTAATACACTTGCTGCTGCAAGGCGGGCCCATACCAGCTGACTCTGGGTCGCTACAGAAACATCAAATTTGGTGTATGGTTTTCTGTACTGCGTTGCTTTCCTCTGTGCTCTTGGTACACTAAAGTGAACGGTTCAGGACACGTGATCATTTTTAAGCAGTGCTCCACTCTTTAGTTCTTTCCTCACCTTATGGGGCTTGAAGTACTTGCCAAGCCATTCAATCTCATACCAGGTATATGCACTCATTTCCTTGCCCCCCGAGTGAAAGTGCTCATCTGCACTCACTGACACGGGCCTCCCGAAATCCCTCAAGGTCATTTTGACAGGACACACTCCCTTTTACCTCCCTCCTCCTGGATCCTCAGGAGATGAGCCTCTGCTAAGCTGACAGACATCAGGATGAATTGGAGGTCCCACACGCTATTTTTAATGGAACCATTTTCTAATCATATTTAGCAGGATTCTGCAATCATTATTTGTAAAATACATTACAGAAAGCCAGAATACAAATTTTCACACAATACCACACATTCCAAAGCGGAAGGGTAATTACCCTGTAGTGATCTATGAATTTCCTATATTGCGCTTCCTGGAGTCAGAAAAATGACCACAATTACAATTCCCTCTGCTGGGTTTTACCTTCACTGAGCAACATCTAGACCTTGATCTCAGCCCTGAGTTAGTGACAGCTCATCTTATGGCAAAATGGTTTTGGAATCTGTGCAATTTAACGTTTCGTGTTTGAGATGAGGAAACTGAGAATAACTCGACTGAAACTAAAACAGCAGTGACCTCACTGTGGATGTGCCAATTTAAATCTTTTGCCAGTATTCCAGGAACTCTTCCTGCTCGTTTGCATAGCGTGTCCCTGGTAAATGCAGTTGAGTACACTGTGTATTTATGAAGTTGAGACTTTTCAATATTAGGCTGTAAGCAAACATGCACAAGCATTACATCTAAAGCTATATGCAAATACAATTGCACTTGCACTTGCCAGCCCTATTAAATTTTAGCAAGGAAACTCTTCATGGTTTACCTGGGAAAGGAAAACAGTGTCGCAATTCACAAGAATATTGAGAAACTAACAGACTGATTTTCAACTAACCCCACACTAACAGCCAGAAACCACTCTGAGGGATGGTCCACAGATGCTGCCTAACCCACTGAGTGTTTCCAAGATGTTCCATTTTTGACCCTAGCTTCCAACATCTTGGAATTGACGTTAATAACTGGAGTACCATTTAAGGAACATACTTGTTGGGGCCCCATAGAGCTGCCAGGAACATAGATAATTGACCAGGTAGCATAACCGCTTTGTGTCAGTGAGGCAAAAATGTCTTTTAGACTCATCACAATTCCCTTAAAATGGGATTTTGAAATCTTTTATCACCTTAAATTCCCTGATCCCATTTCACCAAGTGTGTTAATGAAGAGTTATGATGTAAGGTTCTCTTAGCATCTCCAATCTTCATTAAACCAGAGTTTCCTGAGCTACTGTGCGTTAGGTGGTAAGCACTGCTGCCTCACGGTGCCAGAGAACCAGGTTGGGTCACTGTCTGTGCGAGTTTGCATGTGCTCCCCATGTCTGCATGGGTTTCCTTCCACAGTCTGAAAAACCTGCACTGGCCTTGCTAAATTCTCCTGCAGTGTACCTGGAATACAGTGATTAGGGGGTTTCAGAGTAACTTCAATGCCATGTTAAAGTAAGTCTCCTTGTGGCATTAATAAATAAAGTTTAAAAAAAACTTTAAAAAATTTTGAAAGAAAAATAGGTCAAATAGGTTCATCTTTCGCCTTCATCTCTTTGATGCTTCGTCCAGCCAGTGTTCTGGGTTCTGCGGGGTAATGATGAGCTCTCTGGACTCTGAATCCAGCGTTCAGAGTTCAAATCTCGGCAAGACCTTGCTTTGGGCTGGCACAGCGGTTAACACTGCTGCCTTACAATGCCAGGGAGCGGGTTCCATTCCAGCCTCGGGCAGCTATGTGGAGTTTGCACATTCTCCCCATGTCTGTGTAGGTTCCCTCTGGGTGCTCCGGTTTCCTCCCACCATCCAAAGATGTGCAGGTTAGGTGGATTGGCCGTGCTGAATTGCCCCTCAGCATCAGGGGATTAGAAGGGTAAATGCATGGGGATGGGGGGGGGGGGTTAGGGCCTGGGTAGGATTGTGGTCAGTGCAGATCGAATGGGCTGAATGGCCTCCTTCTGCAGGATTCTATGCTTCTATAAAAGTGTTAATTTTATTCTGAAATTTCTATTTGGCTATTGAAAATATTCTGTAATATTTTCAGTATATCACACCACTTTGCAAAAAGGCTTCACCGTAAAAATAATTCTTGATTTATGAAGCAATCCAAATCATTGCTCGGTGTTTCATACTGATATAGCGAGCAGCTGAGGAATCTTCAGCTGAAGGGCAAATAAGAGTTTAGTGGTTGTGTCATGAAATTTTGCCAATTAATCTTTGCTGCCCTCCACCTCTTCACCGACCTTCCTTTCTGGTCTTCTTCCCACCTTCCCTTTTGCTTGCATTTCTAATTGGGAACTCAAGAGAGAGTGAAGAAATAGGTGATTAGCACAGAGGGCATCACTTTACAGAGAATTTGCATTCAGTATGAAGAAAAACTGTTTTAACCTTCACAGGGCTGCTGGAAAGCAACCAAATCTCACACCTCTACATGGACAAGTGAGCATTATTCTCAAAAGACTCCAACACGATATCCAGGTTATTTAATTTGCTTACACTGAGGCACTTGGCACATCCTCAGCACAAACTCGGAAAACACAGGTTAAGCTAAAACCAAAATACTGTGGATGCTGGAAATCTTAAGAGCAAACAGCAAAAATCCGTAGCAGGTCAGGCAGCATCTGCAGGGAGAGAAGCTTGAACTAATGTTTCGCATGTGATCTTTCAATTGAACCGAGAAAAATTAGAAAGGCAAGTGAAAAAGGCAGGAAGAACAACGAAAAGGAAGGCCTGCGAGAGGGGTGGATGGCAGGAGAGATTAATTGTCAAAATTCCACGATATAGGCATAGATAGTGAGGCTAGGCTGAGAGCCCCGACAACCATTATTCTTGTTGAAACAGCTGCGCCCAGGGGAAAGTGTTGCTTGATTAATAGTTCAAGTGCTCTGGTCTCTGCTGGAAATTTCACAATGTTTGTTTACAGAAGTCAAGTGGATTCAAGGCTTTGTTAGTGATATTTTAAAGAGATCCAAAGGATCGACACTTGTAATGAAATGACTGTTATCAACATAGTAGAACGTTATTAGTGAACTACTTTTTAAAAATTTCTTTTGGCGCATCCTATTGTCAACTATAGGTTCCTGACGGTATATTGTGGGTCCACACACCATTTGAGATGGAAATCTTTCATCGTTCCTTCACTATCAGTGGGTCAAACTCCTGGAATCCCTCCCCAGCGGCACTCTGGGTATACCTACACCTCATGGACTGCAGCAGTTCAAGATGGTGGCTCACTGCAATCTTCTCAAGGGCAATTAGGCATAAGTAATAGATGCTGACCTAGCCAGCGATGCCGAAACCTCGTGAAAGAATTTTTTAAAAAAATCAATGTGTCTGAACAGGATGCGACAGAATCGATTAGGGGCGAGGGTGAGTAACAGGATATATAAAGCTCAAGAAACGCAACGTTCTATGCAACTGATTCAGTCCAATGCCAGAAGAGTATTCAGTCAAAATGATTAGGTACATCCTTCTGGGGAGGTCAACACAACTAAATTTAGCTGCTAAGGTATAAAACAGAGAGGGGAAGTTAACATAAATATATATATTTCTTGGCTGCATTATGGTTGGAGTATTTCTTTGCTCTTGGCACCTTGTTTTAGAGAAAATGGACTTGCATTTATATCACACTTTTCATAACCACTGGGAGCTTAACAGCCAGCTAGCCAGTATTTTCAGATGCAGTCATCATAACCAATTAGATCACCAGCCATTCACTGTAGGTCAAGTATAATAAAAATCACCAACAATTTCATGGTGTTAAGTCCTACTTGCTTTGTTGTGCCTGTTCCACTTTTACAGCCAGCAGCAATGGGACACATTTTGATTCCTTAAATATTTTATTGTGTGTGCTGTAACGTGGGCTACACGGTGGCAGTTATTGGCACTATAATTTTACAGCGCCAGGGACCAGGTTCAATTCCAGCCTCATGTGACTGTGTGGAGTTTGCATGTTCTTCCAGTGTCTGCGTTGAGTTTCCTTCAGGTGCTGCGGTTTCCTCCCACAGTCCAAAAACGTGTGGGCTGTGTTGATTGGCCATGCTAAATTGCACTTTAGTATCGGGGGGATTAGCAGGGTAAATACGTGGGGTTATGGGGATAGGGCCTGGGTGGGATTGTTGTCGGTGCAGGCTCAATGGATCGAATGGCCTCCTTCTGTACTGTAGGTATTCTGTGATTTTCTAGGCGTCCAGATCACCAACCTTACCTGGTCCCCCCATGCCGACATTATAGTTAAGAAAGCCTACCAACACCTCTCAGGAGGCTAAGGAAATTTGGCATGTCTGATTTTGAGTTGATTTATTATTGCCACATGTATCAGTGTACATGAAAAGTATTGTTTCTTGTGCGTTACACAGACAAAGCCTACTGTCTGCTACAGCTCTCACCACCCTTTACAGATGCATCATTGAAAGCATTCTTTCTGGTTGTATCACAGCTTAGTATGGCTCCTGCTCTGTCCAAAACCACAAAAGAATTACAAAAGGGTCGTGAACGAAGCCCAGTCCATCACACAAACCAGTCTCCCAGCCATTGACATTGACTATACTTCCTGCTACCTCGGAAAAGCAGCCAACATAATCAAGGACCCCACGCACCCAGGACATAATCTCTTCCATCTTCTTCCGTTTGGGGAAAAGATACAAAAGTCTGAGGACACATACCAACCGACTCAAGAGCAGCTTCTTCCCTGCTGCTGTTAGGCTTTTTAATGGACCTACCTTGCATTAAGTTGATTTTTCTCTACACCCTAGCTATGACTGTAACACAACATTCTGCACTCTCTCCTTCTGTATGAAAGGTATGCTTTGTCTGTGTAGCCTGCAAGGAACAATACTTTTCACTGTATGCTAATGCATTTGGCAGTAACAAAAATCAGTGATTTCTAATGTAGGAAACATGGCAGCAAATTTGAACACAGAAAGCTCCCACAACCACGGTTAGAACTCCTGTCGCTCTGCTTTGAAATAGCACCATGAGATCCTTTACATCCACCCAAGGAGGAAGACGGAGGCCACAGTTTACCATTTCATCTGAAAGGAAGCATCTTCCATTAGTGCAGCACTCCCTCTGAGCTGCAGTGGATGATCAGCCTTCAGCCTTTTACCTGAGCCCTGATGTGAGACTTAAACCTGGAACCAGGTGGAATACCCAACTGAGTCATGGCAGTTACAAGGGAAGAGCAGCGAAGGTTCAGCAGTCATTTCACCAGGATGTTTACCCGTGTTAAGGGTTACAGTTACCAAGAGATGCAAGAAATTAGAACTTCATTTTCCCATTTGCAACAGAGACGAGATGGTTAACTAATAGGTGACCTGAAAACTTTCAGGAGTATAAAATGCTGCGATAAAGGAATGAGAAATCATTTCACCTAGATGCTGCAATTTGAGGTCATCTGAAAGGAGGGAAGCCAAGATTAGAAAGAAAATTCACAGCATGTTTAGAATATGAAATTCTTGCCATTAGGTAACCCAAGTCCAAAAAAGGAGGGGAAAATTAAAAAACATGGTGAGTAGAGGGAGATGAGAATGAGAATAGGTGAATAATGTGGAGATAAACCACAATATGTAAACTTTCTGCACGTATATGTAGAAACTACGGGCACAACTTTCTCAGGAAAATTCTAAGTGTTGAATGGGTGAGAAAATGGGAGGTTTTCTCACCCATTTTTTCAGCAAAGTTAGTTATGAGTTTACAGCACTCTGCAATATGAGGCCATAATCTGATTCCCACCAGTTGGGGAGGAGGGGGCTGCAGAGCCTACTCACCTATTCACACCAGCAAGCCGGTTGTAGACTGCTAGGAGCACTATTGTAAGACACCCTGATCTCCCAATATAAAATGTACTGGGAGATCGATCAACCACCCAGACAGACATCACTGCCCATATCTCCAGTGGGTTTTGAACCCTGGTTTCCATGAGCCTGGGCCTCTGGATTACTAGTCCAGTGACACTATCACTATGCCACTGTCACCCTTCAAGAATACTGTCACCGTTCGGTTACAAGATCCAATTCCCTTAACTGGTCATTTTCGCCATTTCCATTTTCACCCCAGAATTTTACTGCCTTGCCCACCAGGGAATCAGAGCGGGCAAGTGGCACACAATGGAAATGCCCATCAACTTTGGACAAGAATTTCTACTCTCACTCAAACGAGGCTGTAAAATCCCGCCCTCTGCCTGTCAATTTGAGATGTACCCATATCCAAGCATTAAGGTTCAAACTTTTAAATATGTTGTACATCAGATCCTAGTTAAAAAAAAGTACTTGAACTCAGAGCGGGACATGGGTGGACAGTGCTATTTCTACCTCCAAGCTCACCCACTTTATGGGACTGAAACCTCTGCTGCCACTATTGGGAGTTGAATTCAACAACAGGTCAGCTATTCTGAAGTTGCTGATGCACCTTCAGGATCAAAGAGAAAAATGTCAAGATTAAATAAAAAAGTGCAACATAGAAACATCAAAGATAGGGACAGGAGGAGCCCATCTGGCTCTTCGAGCCTGCTCTGCCATTCATCACGATCATCCAACTCAATAGCCTAATCCTGCTTTCTCCCCATAAACTTTGATCCCCAAGTGCTATATCTAGCTACCTCTTGAATACATTCAATGTTCTGACATTAACTACTTCCTGTGGCTCACCACTCTTTGGATGAAGAAATGTCTCCTCATCTCCATCCAAAATAGACTACCCTGAGTCCTCAGACTATGACCGCTGGTTCTGGACTCTCCCAACATCAGAAACCTCCTCCCTGCATCTACCCTGCTTAGTCCTATTAGAATTTTATAAGTCTCTATGAGATTTCCCCCCTCATTTGCCTGAAGTCCAGCAAAAACAATCCTAACCTAGTCAATCTCTCCTCATACATCAGTGCACTTGACACAACTTCTGATGAGAGGCCACACTAACCTAAAGATCACCAAAGCTACCTTTCTCTCTCCACAGCTGTCACCAGATCTAATTATTCCAGCATTCACTGTTAAGATTGCAGCTTATAAATTCCAGCTAATAAATAGAAGATTCCCTGAACAAGCCCAGTGGGGACAACAATTCCACTCAGGTTAGAAGCTGGAACTCAGTACTGCAAGGAACAGCTGAGGTGAATAGCAATGATGCATTTAAGAGGTGGAGAGGTTCTTCCCGCTCAGAAAGGATAGCAGGACTAGAGGGCACAGCCTCAAGATAGGGGGGGGGGGGGGGGGGGGGGGGGGGGGGGCAGTTTAGAATGGAGTTGAGGAGGAACTTCTTCATTCAAAGGGTGGTGAATCTCTGGAATTCTCTGCCCGTTGAAGTGGTGGAGGCTGCCTCGCTAAATATATTTAAGACGCGGGTAGATAGGTTTTTGTTAGGCAAGGGGATTAAGGGTTATGGGGAGAAGGCGGGAAAGTGGAACTGATCCACTTCAGATCAGCCATGATCTTATTGAATGGCGGGGCAGGATCGAAGGGCTAGATGGCCTACTCCTGCTCCTATTTCTTATATTCTTATGTTCTTAAGAGCAAGTTATGTCAACTCGTGAAAAGGAAAAGAACAGCAAGTCATACTGATAGGATGAGATGTAGTGAGGTGGGCAAGAGCTCAGGCAGCATGGATCTGTTGGGCTGAATGGCCTGCTCCTGCACTGTATATTCTGAGTAGCTGAAAGTAAAAATTGAAATGGCTAATGATTTATCAGCCAGTTGCACAAAATGGCAAATACTGTGGAATCTTAAACAAAAACAGAATGCTGCAAAAATTCAGCAGATCTGGCAGCATCTGTCAGGAAGAAAACAGAGTTGATGTGGAGTTTTTTCTCGTCTGAATGAAGGGCCAAGGGGACTCTTTTTTTTCCCTCTCTCTTGCTGCAGATGCTGTCAGATCTGCTGAGTTTTTCCAGCATTGCCTGCTCGTTACATCACATGGCACTGCTTTGAAACCATGGTGGCACAGTGGTTAGCACTGCTGCCTCATAGCGCCAGGGACCCAGGTTCAATTTCTCCGCGAGTCACTGTCTGTGTGGAGTTTGCACATTCTCCCTGTGTCTGCATGGGTTTCCTCCAGTTGCCTCCCACATTCTGAAAGACATGCTGGTCAGGCATATTGACCCCAACAGGCACCGGAATGTGGTGACAAGGGGAGTTTCACAGTAAATTCATTGTAGTGTTACTGTAAGCCTTACTTGTGACTAATACATAAAATTTTAACTTTGCCACACTAATAAATAAACAAAACTAAATGACCAAGGTTTCAACCAAAATTGAAGTCAACTGACTTCCCACGGGAAGGCATCATGACCACAAGGTGTTGTCTTATCATCTAGGCCACAATTATGTCACGTCAAGTATGTTTCTACACTGTGCAAAATGGCTGCTGCCTCATTACCAGCTTTACACACACGATATACAGGGAATGACAGCTAGATCAGACTGCACCAATATCTCACTTTACACCACGGAGTTAAGATCAAACGTTCTAGTTTAAAGGTTTTTTTTGCCCCAAACATCTGTTTGCTCGAAGCACTGATTTTCATCCAAGTGTGTGACTCGAGCTCATTACCCTGCGTCACTATTCCCACAAAATGGCTTCAAGCGAATTTGGTTTTTTTTGAAGTAACGAACCCAACCACAGAGAGTTTGAAGAGAAACCCAAGCAGCAATGCACAATGCAGGTCAGGCAAGAGCTGCCTGTAATCTCCTTACAACATCGAGGATGACCTCAAGCGTTGTTGTGGCTAGATGCGCATGCAATGACTGATTAACTGTCTTAATTTATCCTAGTAAGGTAATTGCTCAGAACGGTTACGTGCAATATTATGCTTCCTTTGCTTTTTGTTGTGTACAAAAGGTCAGATTCTTACAAACATTCAGCCCATAAATAACCTGCTGCATCAAGTACAAAAATGGTACTATTTGGTCAGCGAACCATGAGGTTCATTTTCAAGTTGTGGTTACGCTGCTTAGGATCATAGAATCCTTACAGTGCAGAAAGTAGCCATTTGGCCCATCGAGTCTGCAGTGACCATAATCCCACCCAGGCCCTATTCCCGTAACCCCATATATATCTCCTGACACTAGGATCAGTTTTTAGCACGACCAATCCACCTAACCTGCACATCTTTGAACTGTGGGAGGAAACCCATGAAGACACAGGGAGTATGTGCAAACTTCACACAGACAGTGACTCGAGGCCAGAATTGAATCTGGGTGCCAGGCACTGCGAGGTAGCAGCGCTAACCACTAGCTTACTAGTGTCAGTGAACTGTACTTTTCCTGAATAAAGCTGGACTGGGGGAAAATAAATTCTTCCAAATAGTGCCTCCTGCAACCAAATGTTCACTCAAATATGCCTGTGCTCAAAGTGTTGATAATAGCTATCACTGGGAGTCTTGAGATAGAATTTAACATGAATCTGACGTATCTGAAGTGGTACCGGAGTGTTGCGATTCGGGGCTTTTCACAGTAACTTCAATGCAGTGTTAATGTAAGTCTACTTATGACACTAATAAAACATAATAAAGAACAACTGCATCCAAAATGAGACTTCATCCTTGCTATAAGGCTGCGAGAGAGAACTACAATCTTACACATAATCTTTAGCCAGAAATAAGCTGTCTTGTACGCGTGTTTTTTTTTCATGGTCACTGTTAGACTTCTAATTCCAGATTTTTACCGCATTCAAATTTCACCATCTGCCGTGATGGTATTTGAACCAAGGTCCCCAGAGCATTAACCTGGGTCTCTGAATTATTAGTCGCGTGAGAATACACTATGCCACTGCCTCCCCGGTGTAATGATTCATTCCTGTTTGCTAAGTTGGGCACGAGCTTGAGTCACCATCCCTATAATTCACTGGAACTCGAAGACATTTTGAAAAAAAATGGAAATTCTTTGAGCTCTCTTGTTTGTGGAAAATCTGGACTGACCCCTGACGCACGTACAATGTGCCCTAGGAATTTAATATTTGGTTGCAAGGAGCCACATTCCTTGTTAAGGTTAGGTTCTGCTGCTTGTAGATGTTGTAGCAGCAGCTTCCACTCTGCCGTCATGTTTGGCTATAGTGGAAACATGAAGTAGGACATCATCCAGGTAGCAAATGACTCCATCCAATCCTCCCAAAGGTACATGCAGTCATCCACTGAAACATCTCAGGTGCAGATGTGATACCAAAAGGGAATACTCTAAAGCAATAGTGTGTTTGAGAATATAAAAAAGGCAGCACAGTGGTCAATACTGCTGCCTCACAGCTCCAGTGACCCGGGTTAGATTCTCAGCTTGGGTCACTGCCTGTGCAGAGTTTGCATGTTCTCCCCGTGTCTGCATGGGTTTCCTCCGGTGCTCCAGTTTCCTCCCATAACCCAAAGATGTGCGGGTTAGGTTGATTGGCAATGCTAAATTGCCCCTTGGTGTCTCGTAAGGTTAGAGGGATCAGTGGAGTAAATATGTGGGATAACGGTGTTAGGGGCTGGGTGGGATTATTGTCAGTTGCAGACTTGATGGGTCGAATGGCCTCCTTCTACGCATTAAGGATTCTATGATTCTAAGTAATTTAGATTCCTCGCCTAAAAGGGTATTTGCTAAAAGCCACTATTCCAGTCTTGCTCAGTGAAAATTCACTTTCCCTGCTTTGTCAGGCTCTCATCCACAGGTATCACTGGCTGGATTTCCCTTTCATCAGCTGAGATCTACACAGACTCTCAGCAATTTATTTCATTTTGACACTGGAACCATACCTGAACACCAACATAGTAGGTTTTGTTACAGATGAGATTATTCCTTGAAACAAGAGAGTGTCAACTTTGTGTTTCGGATTTTCAAAAGGGTCGATCAGGCACTGCACAAAAGGTTACTTTTAATAAGAGCCCAGGCTGTTGGGGGAAGTATATTAGCATGGATAGAGGGTTGGCTAATTGATAAAAGTCGGAGTTTAGGTAAAAGGAGCATTTTCAGGACGGCAAACTAACGAATGGAGTGCCACAGGGATCAGTGCTGGGGCCATAATTATTTACAATATTTATTAATGATTTGGACAAGGGATGTAAATGTGGATGGCATAGATAGGTGGGAAGGCAAAGGTGACAAAGACACAAAAGTTGGAATTTTACTCGCCCGCCTGCCACAGGAATTGGAGTGGGAGAGAGGTGGACCATGGAAAGATTTGTTGATCTTGGGCGGGATTTTACAGTTGTGGAACGAGTGAGGCTGTAAAATCCTGCCCATAGAGTCTACAAAAAAAGAGATATAGAGAGAGAGATTAAGTGCATGGGAAAAAACTTGGCAGATGGATTATAAATGTCAGAAAGTTCACTTCAGTAAGAAGAGTAAAAGGAGCTGAATATTATTTAAATGGAGAAAGACAGCAGAAAGCTGCAGCACAGAGGGATTTGGGAGTCCTCGTGCATAAAATCACAGAAAGCTAGCAGGTAATTGGGGAAGGCAAATGGAATGTTGGCCTTTACTTCAAAGGGAATCAAGTGTAAAAATGGGGAAGTCTTGCTAAAACTGTCCAAGATACTAGTTAGACCACATAGCTTTGAACAGTGTTAACAGGAGCTTATTAACCTGTTCCTTGCTCAGCTTTGTAGCTCGTCCTGACGTACTACCTTGCAAATCCTCGGCAATGGTTCAGCCACACTTCAGTTTGGTTCGGATCTGCAATCTGTTAAAAACACTTGAAAAAAAAATGACTTCTCCATCTTTTAAAAACAAAACTGCTGCACGTGCATATGCTCTTTGGTTCTGAAGAGTTACATGAACTCAAAGCGTTAACTGTGTCTCTCTCTCCATTAGGTGCTGTTCAGATCTGCTGAGGGCTTCCAGTATTTTCTGTTTTTAAGATTTCCACCACTTGCAGTGTTTTTTATGCTATTTGGTTACTGGCTGTTCATTTTCCTGCTGCCACCATTGAACGTTTGTGTGTCTGAGGTGTTGCTAATGACTATTGTTGGAGACTTCTGGAGGTAGAGATTGACATCAACTTATTGTACAAAACATAAGGAGCGACTACATCTGAAATAAGATATCCTCCTGGCCGCAAGAGAGAACCCCATCATAACAGTCAGGTGATCTCACATCACTTCCCCAAGATAACGTGAGCTATTTTATTTACATATTCAAATTAACTCTACATTCACGAGGTTGAAGGGATGCATGCCCATGTGCGTGTGCATAAATATAAAGAGAAGGGGGGCGGTGGGAAACAGCTTTGCTGAATCTCGCCTTATTCAGCTGGGATCGGTAAAATCAACATGGGACGTTCATAAAAGCCTTTGCGTTATCCACTGCCCAAATCAGAATATGATTAAATTTCTGTAACTGTAAATGTCACTTGATTAAAAAATTATTATTCTGAACTAGTGACTCAACATTTCGATTCTGTCAGTGACTCACCTAGCCTGTAGCAACCCATACACCATTGAGTACTTTACAATGTTTCTATCCATAATTTAACAAACTTTGATGGCGTCTGGATGAAATTAATTGCTTTGGTAGAAGTTTCCTACATATCTATTACTGTATGCACTTGTGCATGCGTGAGTAATTTTTCCAATCCCTACTTGCTCGCTTTACACTCTCAGCCCGTGAACTTGGCAATCACAAATGAAGCTCAAAATATGCAAAGACCCGACTCACTC
The DNA here is from genome assembly GCF_965287045.1 of Carcharhinus amblyrhynchos. Taxonomy (NCBI): domain Eukaryota; kingdom Metazoa; phylum Chordata; class Chondrichthyes; order Carcharhiniformes; family Carcharhinidae; genus Carcharhinus; species Carcharhinus amblyrhynchos. Next base: position 42,018,101 of record NC_137342.1, on the reverse strand, counting down.
CCCTTTTAAAGCATCCTCTCTTCAAATAAAGTTAAATTTACAAGTCTCTCTTCACAACTTTAATCCCCAAGTCCTAGGGCTCTTTCCAACCCTTCAAATATAACCTAGTAAACCGATTATATTTCATTCGTACATACTTGTAATAAAATCAGTGCTTCCCAAACTCCCTCCCCAGCCCATGTTAAAAAGTTTATTTATTAGTGCCACAAGTAGTCCTACATTAACACTGCAATGAATTTACTGTGAAAATCCCTTAAATCACCACACTCCGGCTCCTGTTTGGGTACACAGAGAATTTAGCATGGCCAATGCACCTAACCAGTACGTCTTTCAGACCATGGGGGGGAAACCAGAGCACCCAGAGGAAACCCACCGTGCTCAAGCCCTGGAGTGGGATGTGAATCTGGAACTGTGTGACGCAGAGGCAAGTGGGCTACCAAGTGAGCCGTGGTTAATGTGGCTAATCACAGGGCATTATGTACTTGCCTCTTTGCTTTCCCCAAGAATGAATTTGAGTTTGCGCCTGAGAAATATTAATAAAACAGGGGAACATTTTGAGCACCTAATTTTCCATATGAACTGCATTTTGTTTGTAAAGTGTGAGAATTGGTTCAATGTGAGGGAAAAAACGCACCAGCTGTCTAAGGGTGGAGAAATGCAATAAAGATTCTGCTCGGCAACTGAATAAATTCTCAGTAACTTCTCACAGTTACTGATCGTTAAATACAACTTAACCAAAACGTGTTAATCATGATCGAGAAATTAAGTTAATAATAGAAACAAGAGTTTACCTTCATCACTGTGAAGGCCCATCTTTCTTACGCGGCACATCTCCGGTGGAGATTATCGGCAGCCATGGTGAAGAAAATTCAACACACATCTTTAAAAGGAGTGCTGCAGACCCAGGTTGCAATAGAGACAGAGCGCCCCATTTTAACTTCACCCATTGGTTTCATGCTGGTCATCACTGAAGGATGTGCATGCTTTGGAGAGGGTACAGAAGAGGTTTACGAGGATGTCGCCTGGTCTGGAGGGTCTTAGCTATGAGGAGAGGTTGGGTAAGCTCAGTTTGTTCTCACTGGAAGTAGAGGGGTGCCCTGATAGAGGTTTACAAGATTATGAGTGGCATGGACAGCAGAGTGGATAGTCAGGTGCTCTTACCCAGGGTAGCAAAGTCAAGTTTGATTTGCTTTATTATTGTCACATGTATTAACATACAGCGAAAAGTATTGTTTCTTGCGCGCTATACTGACAAAACAAACTGTTCATAGAGAAGGAAACAAGAGAGAGAGTGCAGAATGTAGTGTTAGTCATAGCTAGACTGTAGAAAAAGATCAACTTAATGCAAGGTAACTTCATTCAAAAGTCTGACAACAGCAGGGAAGAAACTGTTCAAGTTGGTTGGTACGTGACCTCAGAATTTTGTATCTTTTTCCCCTGAAAGAAGGTGGAGGAGAGAGATTGTCCAGGATGCACGGGGTCCTTAATTATGCTGGCTGCTTTGCCAAGGAGCAGGAAATGTAGACAGAGTCAATGGATGGGAGGCTGGTTTAGTTTAGGTGGCATAGGTGTAACGTGCGTGGGGAAAAGTTTAGAGGAGATGTGCGAGGTCAGTTTTTCTCTATATACAGAGAATGGTGAATGTCTGGAGCGGCTGCCCAGGGAAGTGGTGGGAGCAGATACAACAGCAGGATTTAAAGGGGCACCTGGATGAATGATGAATAACATGGGAACAGAAGGATATGGACTCTAAATGCATACAGTTTTAGTTTAGACATCATCGGCACAGGCTTGGAGGGCCGAAGGGCCTGTTCAAGAGTTGTACTATTCTTTGTTCAGCAATTTACAAGCCTTTTTTTTTGAAGGGAGGATGTTTAAGAAAAATGTTGATGAAAGCAGTAAGATTATTGACTTAAGTTTCTTCTTCAAAATTGAACTGTGAACTTCCAGAACAGTTACGACTTGAAACAGAAATTGCTTGAAACCTGGTGTTGCTACCCCAACTGTGAATCCCCACTGAAAACAACACTGTTTAATACTTTCCTACCTAGTGGTGATTTTCACTTCAACATTTCCACTGTGCCAAAATACTGCATTTAATTTTTTAAAATATGCAAAATTTCAAATGGATTGGTGTTCCACTTGTCATTGCTCACGACACTGTGGCTTGATTATATTAGCAGCTTCCAATTCAATTATTCTCCAGAAACAAGGGGCATAACTAGGTCCTAGAATGCCTTCCGATATTACAGAAAGATTGAACTAACTGTAAACGTGTGATTTTCCAAACTTCGCTCCTTCTGAGGTAGTTTGGTCCAGCTTGTTGGAGACAAAGGCAAGAAAGTTACATACTCCCAGTGTCTGCATGGGTTTCCTCTGGGTGCTCTGGTTTCCTCCCACAGTCCAAAAGATATGCTGGTTAGGTGCACTGGTCATGCTAAATTCTCCCTCAGTGTAGGGAACAGGTAGAGTGTGGCAACTTGGGGATTTTCACAATAACTTCATTTAAAGTTTATTTTATTAGTATCAGAAATCGGCTTACATGAACATTGCAATGAAGTTACTGTGAAAATCCCATCGCTTCCGCACTCTGGCACCTGTTCAGCTACACTGAGGGAGAATTTAGCATGGCCAATGCATTTAACCAGCACGTCTTTGGACTATAGGAGGAAATCAGAGCACCAGGAAAACCCACGCAGGTATGGGGAAAATGCGCAAACTCCACACAGACAGGCAGTAATCCAAGCTGGGAATCGAACCCACAACCCTAGCTCTGTGAGGCAGCGATGCTAATCAACTACTTGTGACACTAATAAATAAACATTAAACTTTAAACAAATTGCAGCTTTCTAAATTCATACATGGTGCTATATTACAAAATATCTCTCTAACATTGACCAGGTACCTCAATGCGAGGAACTTAGCTGGACCAGTGCCAATACTGCCCACATCTCTCTCTCACTTTCAAATGGAGTGTGGCGCCAATCCCCTCTTGTGCTGCAATGCTGAAAGCATTGGTTTCATTTCCAAGGGCATTGCTCCACACAGTGGATGTTAATATTTCCCAATCCCATCGGATCTGGCCACACTTTCTGTGCATAGATAACTTCTGAAATTGGGTGGTTAGCTAAGTTCATAAATAACCATCCCTCCATTGTAAGACCCAAAATGGGGACTTTCACTGATGATTGCACAATATTCCGTTCCATTTATAGAATCAGAGAACCCTACAGTGCAGAAAGAGGCCCTTTGGCCCATCGAGTCTGCACCGTACACATTCCCACCCAGGCCCTATCCCCATATCCCTACGTATTACACCCACTAATGCCTCTAACCTACGCATCCCTGGACACTAAGGGGCAATTTCTTAGCATGGCCAATCAACCTAACCCGCACATCTTTGGACTGTGGGATGAACCCGGAGGAAACCCATGCAGACACAAGGAGAACGTACAAACTCCACACAGATAGTGACCGGAGCCAGGAATCGAACCCAGGACCCTGGAGCTGTGAAGCAGCAGTGCTAACCACTGTGCTACCGTACCGCCAATTTGCAATTTCTTCAATACTGAAGCAGTCTGCATCCGCATTTGCCAAGAAATAGACAACTGCATTAAACAATCATACCACACAAGTATTGGGCAGTGTCACAAAACGGTAGGATGCTGATAAAATGAATGCTTTTCTTTGCCCAAGTAAAATTGAACAGCCACGTCATGTCTGGGCAGCAGCTAAAAAGAATAGAATAGGGAACAGGTTGTACTTTGCAATTAATACAATTAGTCGTCAGAGTTCTGTGAGCTCGGAAGCAGTTTGGACACAAGATGAGGTGCTGAAGAAGCAGCAGCAAGAGAAAGGGAGAGAGGGGCAGCCATCCCCAGGACAACCAGAGACCAGGGGCTGAAGGCAGCAGAAGAGCAGGGGAGAGGGGCAAATATTATCAGGAAACAGCTCAGCTCAAACTGAAGTACTGAAGGCAAAGGTCAGTTTGTGTAAACAAGTTTCACTGAAACAAATACCATTCGCACGTCCTGGTCACTTAAGTTGTGCTCTGTGGTAATCATTGCCTTGATTTGTCAGATAGGTTTATGGTTTTTGCTTGGGAAATGGGAGCCTCAGCAGAGTTTAGGGTGTGTGTGTGTGTGTGTGTGTGTGTGTGTGTGTGTGTGTGTGTGTGTGTGTGTGTGTGTGTGTGTGTGTGTGTGTCTGTACACCTTTGGATTTTTACTCGTTGCGGGACTAAATGCTTACTGTTAATTTGCCACGTATAAAAGTTTGTTCTTTGTGTTTTATTATCTTCCATCTCCTTTAAATAAATACTTCTTACTTGCTGTTTCACGAGAGGTTGGAATTCCCACTGTTTCCACAAACGCTTCTCAACAATATCCAAAAAACAAAAACGCCATGGAAAACCAGTGTTTCAGATTGGAACACCCTCTCACATATCAGCGGCAGCACATATCAAATGGCAGCAATTAATTCCAGCAAGGAAAATCATCCCCAACAGCAATATCCACATGGAATTCCCCCATGGTCAACATCCAGAGGGGTTACCATTGGTCGGAAACTTCACTGGACTAACCACATTAAATACTGTGGCTACAAGAGGAGGTCAGAATTCTACAGTGAGTAACTTCTTCCCGACTCCCCAAAGCCTGTCCACTATTGACAAGGCACAAGCCAGGAGTGTAATGGAACACTCTGCTCTTTCCTGGACGAGTGCAGCTCCGCCCAACGCTCAAAAAATGTTTGAAGCTTATTTATAAGTGACACAAGCAGACTTGCAATGAAGTTGGTGCAAAAATCACCTAGTTGCCACACTCTGGCACCTGTTTGGGTACACTGAGGGAGAATTCAGCATGGCCAACGCACCTAGCCAGCACAGCTTTCAGACTGTGGGAGGAAACCGGAGCATTCAGAGGAAACCCAAGCAGACACAAGGAGAACAAGCAGACTCCACACAGACAGTGACCGAATCGAGGATTTGAACCAGGGTCCCTACCATTGTGAGGCAGCAGTGCTAACCACTGTGCCACCATTCCGAAGCTCAACATTATCCAAGACTAAGCAGTCCCAATTGACTGATATCCAATCTAACAAAGTAGCATAAAATGGAGAGGCGTGTCCTGGCTGAATTGCATTCTGATTCAACAGTGCATTAAAACATATCCAAATAACCAGAGACTGTGGTTGTCAGCCACTGATAACAACTCTGTTATTCACTTTATCCATCCTCTAGCCTTACATTCTGTTACTTAGCTACCTCACCACCATCTCCTCTCGCCTGGCATCACCAGCCCTTGGCCCTTCACCTCATCACTATCCTTCCATTTTGTCCTCCCGAACCTCCCCTTGCTGCTCTAAGCCGGTTAGATCTCCCAACTTTTACAAGTTCATTTTCTGTTTCAATTTAGACTCCCTGGCATGCATAAATTCCATATTCCGCAGTGATACCGAGATGAAATAGGTTCTTCTGCGATTGTCAAAATAAGTTCAGGCGCCGGACGCGAAAGGTTCATATTAAAACAGCAGCTACAGGCTTGAGACATATTGAAACAACGGCAGACAACTTGGTCAGGGCCACTTTCCTGAACAGTACTGAACGAAGAGGTGGTGTATTAATGGAGCAGTGAATCATCCCACATCTCTCAATCCTTTCACCCTTATATTATAAAGCTGGATGCTTACACAAGGAGCAAAACAGGATGGCGAAACCACACTCCAGCGAGTTGTGACATACTCGCTCACTCATTATATCCATTCACATCCTATAACATGGTTACTCATCTCAAGTCAGATGCTAAATATAGCCACACTTACATAAAATGGATATTAAAGTTCAAAAATAATTAAGTTTTCATACCTGCCCCTTGATGCAATAATTATGGCACATCCTTCGCAGAAACACTTTTAAGATGGAAAATTAGTCACAGAAATGCTTTCCCCTGCTCAAATGTTACTGAATATTACTGAGGCACAGCGGTTAACACTACTGCCTCACAGCCAGGGACCTGGGTTCAATTCCTGGCTTGGATCACTGTCTGTCTGGAGTTTGCGCATTCTCCTTGTGTCTCCACGGGTTTCCTCCGGGTTCCTCCCACAGTCCAAAGACGTGTGGGTTCGGTGGATTGGCTATGCTAAATTGTCCCTTAGTGTCAGGGGGACTAGCTAAGGTAAACGCATGGGGTTATGGGGATGGGGACTGGGTAGGATTGTGGTTGGTGCAGGCTCAAATGGGCTGAATAGCTGCCTTCTGCACTGTAGGATTTTATTTAGTTATATATATTATTTGTTTTTAATAAGTAAATAAAAGTGGGAAGTGATTCCACAATGCGTAACACAAGTTTATGTTTCCTTCATCCTAACAAAGCATGGCCAGTGTAAAAACTCCTGCACTGTTTCTCAGGTATAAACTCAGCAGTTGTGTAACCTCTAACTAGTGACTGTGGTCCACAGAGTAAGTTCAGAAAAGATGCTGGGCCATGAGGTAGTGATACTAAGCCAGCCCCTGGCAGTAACCTCAGTGACCCAATGTCCCAGGCAGAAAAACCTTCATGGCCTCAATACACTACTGATGATGAACCAACCAGCCTTGCCCGGCAATGGTGTTTTTTGTGATGTCAATGATTGATAAGTGAGGTAATTACACTGGGTGCGCAGAGTAACCAGCCAGCAAGCAACACAAGCACGCAATTCCTATTTGTCATCAGAATGCTGGAACCAAAAAATAAATTCAGGAAAGCAATGCCCTTGGAATTACTGCTTGCATCCTCTCCAAAATGTGTCACGAATCTCTGAATTCTCCAGTAAATTGTAACAGAGCCAGTTTCTTGGACAACATACTGTCTACTTCTCCACATTATTGTCACTGGACCAGCAATTCAGAGGCCCAGTTCTGAGAACCCAGGTTCCAAACCCACCAGACCAGGTGGTGGGATTTGAATTCTATAAAAATCTGGAACCAAATGATGACCATGAAACCATTGTCGACTGTCGTGAAAGTCCATCTGGTTCTCTAATGTCTTTCGGGGAAGAAATCTGCTGTCCTTACCCGGTCTGGCCTACATGCGAGTCCAGAGCCACAGCGATGTGGCTGCCTCTTAATTGCCCCCTGAAATGATCTAGCAAGCCACTCCATGCAAGGGCAATTAGGGACGGGCAACAAATCTTGGCCCAGGCAGCGACGCCCACATCCCATAAAAAGTTAACTGTTATTGTTGAATACCTCACACAAATCAACTCGATTTACCTCCCGTGTCCCAGACATATAAAGCTACACCACCACCCCTTTTGTTCAGGCTTTTCCTTCAATTATCTACGCTCTGGCACAAGAATATAAAATAAGGAAGAGGAGCCCACATCCCCATCGTGCAGTGCTGGGTCGTGATTATTATAATTAAGCAGCTATAATTTGAGGCTTTTCCCTGCCTATCTGATGCTCTGTAACTACAAGGCTGAAAAAAAAAAGTGCTTCCATCTCGCTGAGGTGATTTCAGGTTAATCCACGTCCAACAACCTATCCCAGAAACTCTGCTCATTTTGACGGCCATGACTTTACAAGAGCTGTGACAGTCCACAGCATCTTCAACAAATCAACCTACAACATTCGAAAAGAAGAAAAATCAATTCCCTCTATTTCCCCCCCAGATGTTAACAGGTCCATTTTAAAAAAAAATTCCAAGAGCTGGCTCCTCACCAATCTTAATACACGTGTACCAAGTTTTGTTGAAATCCATTCATTCATTTTTGAGAGGTATTACGTAGAGAAATAAAACAAACAAGAGGAGGAGCAAAAAACCCAAAGCTTACATTTAAAAAGGCAATTACATTAAAGCTTCAAGGTGCCCTTCCCCTTCACACCAGAAAACATGATTAGCTGGATGGACAATATTCCATGGAAATGGAGGAAGACCAATCTTGGAGGGAGTAAATTCATCCTCTGTTTTAAGTCAGGGCAGAAGCTCCAAAGTGCTTTACGGAGACAGCCTGAACTTTAAGTTTTTACGGTGAATTTGACTAGGATGAGCACGATATATTTCACTTCAGGTATGATTCAACACCATACTAGGAAGCTTGTATCAAACAACGCTAATTTAAGAATATAGTTAACATGTATAGTAAGAAAATTAGCAGGAACTTTTAACAAAAAGAAAGAACAACCACGGGATGGCACAGAGGTCAGTAGGGGACCCGGCTTCAATTCCCAGCTTGGGCCACTGCCTGTGTGAAGTTTGCACATTCTCCACACATCTGGGTGGGTTACCTCTGGCTGCTCCGGTTTGCTCCCACTGTCCAAAAGATGCGCGGGCAAGGTGAATTTGCCATGCTAAATTGCCCCTTAGAGTCAGGGAGACTAGCTAGGGTAAATGCACGGCATTATGGGGAATCAGGCCTGGGTGGGATTGTGGTCAGTGCAGATACGATGGGCTGGGCGGTCTTCTTCTGCATTGTAGGATTCTATGACTCTATAACCACAATATTGTATTAACCCTTAATTGAATATTAAAACTATTCAAATAAACCAAAACCTTTCATAGATAAAAACCCTTTCCACAGGTTTAACACAGCATAGATTAAAATCTCACTTGACTGGAATTGAGTCTTTTCGAAGGCTGCACTTTCCTTCCGGAAGGCAAGACATTGCCTTCAGATAACGAGCCAAATTTCCAGGAGAGACGGAGAGACGGAGAGACGGAGAGACGGAGAGACGGAGAGACGGAGAGACGGAGAGACGGAGAGACGGAGAGACGGAGACTTCAGCTTCTTTCATGCTTGATGCCCCTTCTAAAACTAACTGAACTGCAGTCTCAGAACTCTCAAAACTAAAATCTTAAACTCACTGGAAAGCAAAACAAGACTGTCCAAAAACACACGATCTTTTCTCCTAACAATTTAGGATCATAAAACTAATCCCAGGGTAAACACAACTCCATTTAAACTATTTAAGAAGCATTGCAGTCAAGCCAGCAACATCACTGAAGTTATGAGCCAAGAAACCACTGAAACCATGAGGGCTGCAGAGATGATGTTTCAAAGAAAAATCCCTTTTAAAAAGGTTAACGTCACACTTAATCATGATCCATGATTTTGCTGCGTCATTCTGTTCAGCAATATCCCCCCGCACCCACCCCATCTCTGATCAAATATATATTTCCCTCTAAAGAGGTTCTCTTCTATAAAAAGATGATAGTATTTCACAAGAATATTCCGATAAACATTCTGAACTGTGTATACAAGCTTGTGTGACATTCAATTTCACAAGTGCAGTATTTCACTTCATTTCTCCTTGCTGACTGAAGGGTTTTTCAATCCTGTTTTTATTCAAGAGTCAATGCATGAGCCCATGTCCTGTCACCAATGTGGCACACTGCACCCAGACACCCGAGTGCAATTCTTCCCATTGCCAATGTTACCTTATCACCAAACAGCATGTCTTCTGGTACCTCAAGAGCCTGTTGCGTTCGACCAACTTAACAAACACAACAAAACTACTGGTCCGAGCACTCACATTGGCAGCTTTTGGCTTTGAGTTTAAGTGTTTAAAATACACAGCATCAGACAGACATAGTTGATTAAATCTCTGACTTTTATGAGCAAATATTCCCTCAAAGTGCAGTTAAATTTGTCTTGACAATCAAACAGAATTCAAACTGTAAGAATGGAGGAGTTAATATCAGAGAACAAATGTCTATTTTGGAGATACGCGGTTAAGAAATCCAGGGGAAATCTGCATTATTGATGTTGAAACTGAAGCTCAAGTTGGGTCCGGCACGCAATATCCAAAAAGACGTTTGTTAAAGCGAAGAAGACTGGAAGTCAATCTTTAGGTGCATTCACAAAATGAGTCATTACTAATGTGGAGCACCTCAATGTGCACTCGAGTATTCAGCTAATGAATGCACTCCAACTTTCATCTGCCCTGCTCTTCATTTCCAATATCCATTCCCCTCCTCTCAATTCCTTCCTGATCTTTGTGGACGATGTCCTTTGACACTTGCTAAAGTGAACACCGCTTGCACAATTCAGAATTCATGTGTGCCTGGTCAGGCAGGCAGTCAAAAAAAAAAGTTAAAGCTCACCAAGGAAATCCTGCACCAAAGGCTTCATCACAATTAGTTTTTTTTTCCCTGGATTACTGTTGATCCATGGCCAAATTCCCCAGTGACTATAACCAAAAAGCTACTTGAGAATGCAGACAGAAATATAGAAACGAGGGGGAATAGGTTATCCTGCCCTTGAAGGCAGTCCCACCATTCATTTTGATCATACCTGAGCATTAAATTCAATATCCTGATCCTGTCTTCCCACCCATATCCCTTGATCCCTTTAACACCAAGAGCTATATCTCTTGAAATCACACAATGTTTTGGCCTCAACTACTTTCTGTGATAGCGAATTCCACACATTCACCACTCTCTAGATGAAGAAATTTCTCCTCACCTCAGTCCTAAAAGGTTTATCCCTTACCCTCAAAACTATGATTCCTAGTTCTGGACTCCCCCACCAACGGGAACATTCTTTCCAAATCTACCCTGTCTCATCTGGTTAGAATTTTAACAGAAATGCAGATAAATGGATAAAGTTTTCAACCACAACAAATTGCAAGCTTAGCCCTTTTAAATCACTCCTTCTCGAGTACTGTAAACACTCTGGCACCTCTTCCTACACGTTGGTAAGCCAATCCTTTTTCAAAACAAATCAGAGTTCGTAATGTTGACTGAGACACACAAGGAAAATATCTTTTTAACCCTCAGATAGATTTGAGGGTCAATTAACTCGCATTGATGAATGGAGTCATACAGTCCAGAAGGTCCCATGTTTGACTGTCAGTTGGCCTCCAATGATTTTGACGAAGGAAGATATTTAAAACCCAAAGGAAAATCAGTGACCAAGCTCCGGAAGCTCAGCGCTGGATAGTCTGTGCAAAAAATGTTGGATAAGGGCAGGATTGGACATAGCTCTTAAACTGAAAACTATTTAAAGGGAGGGGGAGGAAATCAGAGGCAAAATTTCCAAAACAATTCCTCCTCTGGATATTACCCTGACCCGTGTAACAAGTCCATTAATTTTGCACCCAAAGTTTACCCTCCAAACTTCATACAATCTCAATCCGAGATCTAACCAGCTAGCCGAGCACTAATGTTTACAGTTAACAAACCAAATCATTGTACATCAAACAGTCACTCAAGAATATTATCCAGGCAACTATTCAGTTCCCTGTAAGTTCGAAAGGTTATTTATTAGTGTCACAGGTAGGCTTACATTAAAACACTGCAATGAAGTTACTTGAATGTATTCAAGAGGTGGCTAGATATAGCACTTGGGGCAAATGGGGTCAAAAGTTATGGGAAGAAAGCAGGATTAGGTGACTGTGTTGGATGATTAGCCATGATTATAATGAATGGTGAAGTAGCTCAAAGAGCCAAATCGCTGCCTCCTGCTCCTATCTTCCGTGTTTCTATGAAACCCCCCTAGTTGTCACACTCCAGTGCCTGTTCAGGTACGCGGAAGGAGAATTTAGCACGGCCAATGCACCTAACCAGCACATCTTTTGGACTGTGGGAGGAAACCCACGCAGACACAGAAGGGAATATGGAAACTCCGCACAGATAGTCACCCAAGCAGGGAACTGAACCTGAGTCCCTGGCGCGGTGTAGCAGTGGTGCTAATCACTGTGCCACCGAGATTTACAGTTACCTGGAAATATATTCTATATTTCAAATGCATGCATCTCCCTCACTGCTGTCTTTAATAGAAATTGGCTACATTCTGATGCTGTTCCTGAATGGGTGGGGCGGAGAGAAGAGGATGTGTGATTTTGTGATATTAAAGCTTTTTATGGTGTTTCTCTGAACTCTTGGGCTTGCAACACCACCCATACTATGTTATCCCAACATCCTCATAAACCTGCTCGTGTAGAAACAGATTGCCCATATGGGTTGAATTATTGGCAGCAATAAAATGGTTCGGAAGTTTTGATGCCGCACTGATTTATTTCCCAACAAGATAACATTTGTTTTTCTTGTATTTAATTACATGTTTTCATTTTAAAAAAATCTTTAACAAGAGAATTCAACTACATTTTAAAACTAGGTAGCTTGTAAATTTCACAACTTGCTCATTTCTCTTGTAACTCTTTATAGAGTAATGAGGGGCATACTTTATAAAGTAATGAGGGGCATAGATCAGCCAGATAGTCAATATTTTTTCCCAAAAGTAGGGGAGTCTAAAACTAGAGGGCATTGGTTTAAAGTGAGAGGGAAGAGGTACAAAAGTGTCCAGGGGGCAATTTTTTCACAGAGCGATGAGTGTCTGGAACAAACTGTCAGAGGTAGTAGGAGGAGGAGGTACAATTTTGTCTTTTAAAAAAAGCATTTAGACAGTTACATGGGTAAAATGGGTATAGAGGGATATGGCCAAATGGGGTGAGGTTGGGCCAAAGGGCTTGTTTCCATGCTGTAAACCTCTATGACTCAGGGGAGGGGCAGGGAGGAAAGGATTTTTCACTCATGCCTGATGGGGATCTCCCCAATTAACCACAACATCACAAATATACCCCTGGCCTTCCAAAAACTGCAGGATTGTGGGTAGCTGATGTGTCGTAGATCAGAAAGGTCCAACTTGTTTGTCATTAGTTACACGTGGCAAAATCAGAAATCCACAGGTGGAAAATTGCATTTCTTAGCAGTAAAGTGAAAATACTTAACAGATACTAAGGGAAATCAAGTGTTATGGGGATAAGACAGGAAAGTGGAGTTCAGGATTATCAGATCAGAGCAATCATTTTTATTTGTTTATTAGTGTCACAAATAAGCTTATATTAACACTGCAATGAAATTACTCTGAAAATCCCCTAATTGCCACACTCCAGTGTCTGTTCAGGAACACTAAGGGAGAATTGAACGTGGACAATGCACCTAACCAGCATGTCTTTCAGGTTGTGGAAGGAAACTGGTTCTGCTCCAACCTCTGATGATCTACATCTCCTACCAGGTCACCACAGCTAAGCACAGAACAACTCCATACGTGATGATCACATATCAAAGAAGGGTAAAGATAAAACCCTATGGGTACTATTAGAGAGAAAAGTACTGATCACCAGTTTCCCAGCAAGGAAATTTAGCAAAACCCATTGTTTTACAGGAACAGTATCAGAGAACGCCAACATCAAGAATAAATAAATGAATCTGCCTTTTAGTAAGCAGCTTTCACATCCTCAGGATACAAAGAACAGCAGAAAACAAAGAAAACTACAGTTCAGGAACAGGCCCTTTGGCCCTTCAAGTCTGCACCGACCATGAAGCCCTAACTATAAAAACCTTACTCAGTCTGCATCCTTCTATTCCCTCCCTATTCATGTACCCATCCAGATGGCTGAAGTTCCTTGTGTTGAAGGGCAGTCACTGTGCTGTACCTATGCTCAAGAAAGGCCCCCCCCGCAAGCAATGGGATTTATGAACTAATTTAGTTAATTAGTTTTGGTGGTATCGGTTCAGGAATTGCTGGCCAAACATCTGGAATACGCTATTAATTTTCTTCGATGTGGAGATGCCAGCGTTGGTCTAGGGTGGGCACAGTAAGAAGTCTCACAACACTAGGTTAAAGTGCAACAGGTTTATTTGGTAGCACATGTTTTTGGAGCACTGCTCCGTTATCAGGTGATTTTCTTCAGCTAGCGCCTTAGAATCTTATGTCTGTTATGCCCACCAAGGTAGTCAGGGTTAACATTAACTCCAATAATGTAGCACTTCTTCCAGAGTCTGCCAGAGCCCCGACTCCTAACTGGAATCTGAAATCTGAACACTGACCAAATAACTATACTTCAAAAAAAATGTTTCCAACTTCTGAACCTCAATCTTTGCCATCGTCCTAAGACAAACTTTGCAAATCTTGCCTACAATGCAAAAGGGATTCAAATACTCATGTGACACTAACTAATGCAGGAGTGGCAGGGCAGTTAAAAGAGTTGAGATAATCTGATGCAATCCAAGGATATCAATGATATACATCAGAATAGTGGAGCGTTGTCAACAATTGCGCTGCTACTTGGCAAAGGCAGATGGAATATTAGGCCTAGTTCAAACACACACACACACAATCAAGAACAAGTAAACAACCCAAGGTACGAAGGGAACTTGGCAATCATAATTAGGTTTACAGCCAAAGTTAGGAAAAAAGAGTCAAGAAACAGGGTTATGAATTGGAGATTTAACCCTGAGTAATTGGATGGGGTTATTCTCAATGGTTGATCCAGTCGACAGAGATGTTCAAAACCTCGAGTAAACAAAGTAAAACAAATTCTGGTGACAGAATGTTCAGAGCCAGAGGGATGCAAATTTAAGGTTTACCGGCAAAATAACCAGAGATGACACGAGATGGAAAATTAACTTGGGTAAAAGCAAAACACCGCGGATGTTGGAATCAAACCAACATAGAAAATGCTGGAAAATCTCAGCAGGTCTGACAGCATCTGTGGGAGAGAAAATAGAGCCAATGTTGAGAGGGGCAATGGACAGGGTTGATGGGAGCAACTGTTCCCCTTAGTTGAAGGGTCAGTTACAAGGGGACACAAATTAAAACAGTGAGGGATGGGAGTTTGGGGGGTGGGGTGAATTTGAGGGAAAACCTTTTTACCCAGGAGGGTGGTGATGGTCTGGAATGCACTGCCTGGGAGGGTGATGGAGGCGGAATGCCTCACATCCTTTAAAAAAGAGTACCTGGATGAGTACCTGGCACGTCATAACATTCAAGGCTATGGGCCAAGTGCTGGAAAGTGGGATTAGGTGGGCAGGTCAGAGCCTTTCATGCATTGGTGTGGACTCAATGGGCCGAAGGGCCTCTTCTGCACTGCAGTATTCCGTGATTCTGAGTCAGGATGCCCCTTTGTCAGAGCTGGGGGGGGGGGGGGGGGGGGGGGTGGTGGTGTGTCATGCGATGAGGTGGAATGTATGGTCCGGAAGGTTTGGGGGGAGGCAGGTGCAATAGCAAATTTCAAAAAAAAAAGGACTTGGATAAATGCTTGGCAGGGAAAAAATATTACTGGCCTGCTGGGAAAAAGTGCGTGAGGCTGACTGGATAGCTCTTTCAAACAGCACAAGTGCATGCTGGACCAATAGCTGAATATCAGCCACGTGTGAATGGCAGGGCAGACTCGATGGGCTGAATGCCTTGTGGTCTTACGTGTCGCCTTAGTCCAGTGATAATACCACTACGACCCTGCCTCCCCAACTCAAATAATTTGCTCTGCAACCAATTAATTTTGTCCGAATTACTAAGCATTGCACACATTTTCATGTTATCTCTGAATTTTAAAATGTGTCTATTAATGACCCCCCCCCCAATCAAATCTTTAATGATTAACAGCAGTCTGAGTAACAGGTGGGTGAAGCTGAGCTTATGGCCAGGTCCCATTCAGAGATACTCCCAGTGTGAACTCATCATGGACCATCAACACTGTGTGATCCAAACACGGTCACAGTCAAATTAAATGCTCCTGCCTTCCTTTTGTGCTAAATCTTTCATGACTCTACAAAGCAGTGGCAAAGGAAGCCATGTTGCTTGTGCGAAGGACATTTAGTGAAGGTGGACATGCAAGTGCATCCAATGTCAGACAAATGGGCTCCCTTGCCCTCGCACTCTCCAATAAAAGGAGAGAGAATACTACAAACAGCCTGGGGTTCACTGCAATTGAACAATGCATAAGGGGCATCTAACTTAGTACTGCAGGTCAAGCAAAGCCACTGCCTCGGAACACCAGACTGATTCAGGAGTTGAGTGGGTTGACATACGAGGACAAATTAAATAGTTTGGGCTTGTACTCACTGGAGTTTAGATGGATGAGAGGGGATCTGATTAGAACATAAGAACATAAGAAATAGGAGCAGGAGTAGGCCATCTAGCCCCTCGAGCCTGCCCCACCATTCAATAAGATGATGGTTGATCTATCGTGGCTCAGTTCCACATTCCCGCCCTCTCCCCATAACCCTTAATCCCCTCGCTTATCAAAAACCCATCAACCTGCGTCTTAAAAATATTTAGCGAGGCAGCCTCCACCGCTTCAACGGGCAGAGAATTCCAGAGATTCACCACCCTTTGAGTGAAGAAGTTCCTCCTCAACTCCGTTCTAAACTGCCCCCTCTTTATCTTGAGGCTATGCCCCCTAGTCCTACTGTCCTTTCTGAGCAGGAAGAGCCTCTCCACCTCTATCCTATCCATCCCATTCATCATGTTATATGTCTCAATGAGATCTCCCCTCATTCTTCTAAACTCTAACGAGTACAAGCCTAGTTTATTCAGCCTCTCCTCATAGCTCAACCCCCTCAACTCCGGTATCAGCCTAGTAAACCTCCTCTGCACTCCCTCCAAGGCCAAAATATCCTTGCCTAAGTGCGGCGACCAAAACTGCACACGGTACTCCAGCTGCGGCCTCACCGATGCCCTATACAGCTGCAGCAAGACCTCCCTACTTTTATATTCAATCTCCCTCGCTATGAAGGCCAGCATCCCATTTGCCTTCCTGACCACCTGCTGCACCTGCAGGCTGGGTTTTTGCGACTCATGCACAAGGACCCCGAGGTCCCTCTGCACCGTCGCCTGCTGCAGTTTTTCGCCACATAAGTAATAGTCCTTCCTACCATTACTCCTACCAAAGTGGACCACCTCGCACTTGCCAACATTAAATTCCATTTGCCAGTTCCTGGCCCATTCGCCCAGCCTATCTAGATCCTTCTGCAGACTCTCCACATCCTCCGCGCAATTTGCCGTTCCACCAATCAGTGCATGTCACAAAGTGATTCACGGCTGATAAAGTCAAATGAAAGGACAATTTTCTCTGATTGAACACACTAACAAGAGGTCAAGTTAACAGTCACCAACAAATGAGAATTAGGAGAAATCTCTTCAAGAGAGAGAACTATTTGAGCAAGGCATGACTTTCAACAAGGAGGTTAAAGAAGAAACTGTTATTTAAGGGAAAGGAAAATCGAAGAAAAATTTGGAGAAACATATACAGGGCTACCAAGAGGACGCTGAATTAATTTTGGATTGTTTTAGCACAGAGACAGAATTCTATGATTCAAACACCCTCAAAACCTTCAATTAAATAAAATTGAACCAAACTGGCCTTTAATGCAAACTAAAATTCCTGGTCGAGCCAGTGGTCAATATGAGGCCAGTGCACATATACTTGTGTCACTCAGGTTCGTATTCAGTAGCTTCCCACAGATTTAATCAATCTCTGAAAAAGGCAAAGCATGATGAGATTCAGGCTTACCCATGATGCTTCCTCTAACAATACTTGTTTGGCCAATCAGTGCCACTAATGAATTCAATTCCACTTATTCGTCATACAAAACGTCAGGCACAACCTGCTTGAAACAGCAGAATTCCTGTTCTGTGAATTAAGTATTGCAGCATTTCTTTTGTGGACCTCTGACAATGCAGAGGTTTTTTGTCCAACCTTTATTTCCCTTAAACTGAGTGGCTTGGTTTGCTATTTCAGAAGACAGTTGAGAATCAACCACGTTGCTGTGGATCTGGAGTCACGTGTACACCAGGCCAAACAACAATGGCAATTTCCTTTGCCAAAGGACATTATCATTGATAGTTCACCAGTTACGTCATAGTCTTCATTAACTTTATAGATTTTTTTTAGCTAAATTCAAATTTCAGCAGCTGCAATGATGGAATTTGAATTCTTGTCTCCAGAACCTTAGCCTTGACCCTGTAGATAATCCAGTGACATTACTGCTATACCACCCTCTCCCCATCTTAAGTGAAGCCAGTCCTGAATAGCCAAGCTCTAATTTTAATGTTATATCCTATTCTTCTGGATTTTGCCACCCATCTGAGGAAATTGTTTTGTTCAATTCACCTTTTTAATTCCTTTAATCTTCTTAAATACCTTAGTTCAATCACCCCTTAATTTTCTGCACTCAAAGGAGTACAAACGCAGTTCAAGCAAACCACAGTCATAATTTCAGCATCACTGAATCTGCACTGCATCCTCCCCAGTATATCCTTCCTTCAGTGCAGTGATCAGAATTGAACATAGTTGCTGATGGGGTTCAACCAGAGCTAACACAACTTTGACTCCTTTGAGATAAAGGCCAATATTCTCAGCTTCTTATTGTTCTGTACCTTTCCACTAGCATAAGAAATAGGAGCAGGAGTAGGCCATCTAGCCCGCCCCGCCATTCAATAAGATCATGGCTGATCTGAAGTGGATCAGTTCCACTTTCTCCCCATAACCCTTAATTCTTCTATCTGAAACCTATCTACCCGTGACTTAAATATATTTAGCGAGGTAGCCTCCACCACTTCAACAGGCAGAGAATTCCAAAGATTCACCACCATTTGAGTGAAGAAGTTCCTCCTCAACTCTGATCTAAACTGCCCCCACCTTATCTTGAGGCTGTGCCCTTTAGTCCTGCTATGTTTTCTAAGCGGGAAGAATCTCTCTACCTCTACCCTATCCATCCCTTTCATTATCTTATACGTCTCTATAAGATCCCCTCTCATCCTTCTAAACTCCAACAAGCACAGACCCAGTCTATTTAATCTCTCTTCATAGTCCAACCCCCTCATCTCCGGTATCAGCCTAGTGAACCTCCTCTGCACTCCCTCCAAGGCCAATATATCCTTCCGCAAGTGCGGCGACCAAATCTGCACACAGTACTCCAGCTGCGGCCTCACCAGTACCCTGTACAGTTGCAGCAAGACCTCCCTACTTTTATATTCTATCCCCCTCGCTATAAAGGCCAACATTCCAATCGCCTTCTTAATCACCTTCTGCACCTGCAGACTGGGTTTCTGTGACTCGTGCACAAGGACCCCCAGGTCCCTCTGCACCGTAGCATGCTGCAGCTTTTCACCTTTTAAATAATAATCCCTCCTATTATTCCTGCCAAAGTGGATAACCTCACACTTGCTAACATTACACTTCATCTGCCAGTTCCTCGCCCACTCGCTCAGCCTATCCAGATCACTCTGTAGACTTTCCACTCCATCCACGCAATTTGCTTTTCCACTCATCTTCGTGTCATCAGCAAATTTCGTCACCCTACACTCAGCCCCCTCCTCCAGATCCAGCTTTTACTAGTGTGTGTATATAGGCATCTAACTCTATGGAATAGATTTCAGAAGCCTCTCTCCAAACTCTGTAGTCATCTTATTATACAAAAAAATTCAACTGATTGTAAGCAACACTATAGGGAATTCATTACTCAAATACCATCAGTGAACAACACTGACTATTAAATTTAATCACTTTTCTTCGTATTATGCCTGCTTCAATTGTGAAAACAGAGGTTAGACGATAGAGCAAACATTTTTACAATACGTTGTTCTCCCCCAATTGGTGGTCTCTGTCCTATTAGTGAGTTGTCATTCCCCTTTTGGCTCACGGTGCCCCACGTTCCCGTCCCCGCTACTCCCCTTCTAACCACATTTCTTGTTATCGCCTCTCCTCATAGCTCAACCCCCTCAACTCCGGTATCAGCCTAGTAAACCTCCTCTGCACTCCCTCCAAGGCCAAAATATCCTTGCGTAAGTGCAGCGACCAAAACTGCACACAGTACTCCAGCTGCGGCCTCACCAATGCCCTATACAGCCGCAGCAAGACCTCCCTACTTTTATATTCAATCCCCCTCGCTATGAAGGCCAGCATCCCATTCGCCTTCCTGACCACCTGCTGCACCTGCAGGCTGGGTTTTTGCGACTCATGCACAAGGACCCCGAGGTCCCTCTGCACCGTCGCCTGCTGCAGTTTTTCGCCACGTAAGTAATTAAGGTCCATAAAACTTTAAAAAGGGGCTTGATGGAATAAAAGACCACCAAATGTTTCCTCTTATGGGGCAGTCTAGAACAAGAGGCCACAGGGTATTGGTTGCAAGGCAGTAGATTTAAAACTGCGATGAGGAGGAACTACTTCTCACTGAGGATGGTGAATTTGTGGAACTCGCTGCCCCATAGTGCGGGAGTCTGAATCGTTGAATGGTTTCAAGAAGAAGATGGACATATTTCTAATATTAAAAAGGAAAGAGGGATAGAGGGAACAGGTGGGGAGGTGGATCAGGGAGAGATCAGCCATGGTCTGACTGAATGGCAGAGCAGGCTCGAATTTGCCCAGTGCTGCTCTTAGTTTCTATGTTAAAAGTCAACTTTAACAAACACAGCTCATTTTGCAATATCAAAAAATGTAAAAGAAACAGTTCAGCTATTTTAAAAAAATGCAAGTAATTTGCAAGAACGAAGGAGGCGACAGGAAATGAGTAAAACACAGCCGCGATAAGATCAAGATTTTAATTCTGCAAACACCATTGGTGGAAATTGAGGGAATTCGCAATAATATTTGAAATTTAGCATCTCCAGTCGATTGTAAGGAGCCTTATCGGAAAGAGCGAGACGTTTTCCGTTAACTACTGTAAAAGATCTACATCAGGTGCCCATCAGAGACTTCCACGATTTAGTCTGCTCCCATTGGCTTGCAGTCATACTTGACTATGAACTCAAACATCCAGACATCTGGGTGCACTGCACGGCTCAAGGTTCCCTGCTAAAAGAGCAACGCTAAATCAAAATTGAAGGGGCTTTAATAACTGACAAACACAATTACAACCTCGTTATTAAATTCAAATAGCATACAGGACAAGGACAGGGATGAATGTTGTGACGTGCATGTCATAACTTCCATACTCTGCAGCCTCAATGAGAAGTTTTTAAATACAATACCTGCCAACTGGAGACACAGCTAGAATGCTTAACTCATTTCAGTAGCAGCTCTGATTGCCAATGCAAATCATCTAACTGCTAACCGTCCTCTCATCTGTGCGATTTAAACAGTTTCTATGATATGCTCTGAATGTGGCTAATAATTAGTTGACCCACTTTGTGTTGGACGGGTAAAGTGTTTGTTAACGCGGGTGTGAGGTAACGTTTTGCCCTATGGCTTGCACCGCAGTGAACAGCCAGCCAAGTCATGTCAAACATTGGAGAGCAAGCCATGATCAGGGAATAGACCAACACTCTAGTGTCACCACACTGGTTATCTCTCCTCCATACTACACTGCTGCCTCACAGTGCCAGGGACACGGGTTTAATTCTGGTCTTGAGTAACCGCATGTGTGGAGTTTGTACATTCTCCCAGTGTTTGCGGCGGTTTCCTCCAGTTTTGCTCCCACACTCCAAAAATGTGCAGGTTGAATGGATTGGCTATGCTAAATTGCCCCTTTTTATTTGCTGCTTCAGTCCGAATCAAAAAAAAACACAATCAAGAACAATCAGCATCCCTCACAGGAGGGACAAACTCAGATCCAAGGTAAGACAAGACATTGCATCCCATCTTGGGCTTGATGCAACAAGATCCAAGCTGACAAGATGAAGCACTGCACCCCCTCCCGGGCGTAAATTGGAACTTCATCTCAGCCAAAAGACCCATGTGGCTTTGAAAAATTGCATCAGGTAAAGCCTCAGTTTAACCTCGTTGGCTAACGTGATTGCTTGCTCTACCCGAGCCCAAGAAAATCATGATCACAGGCATCAGCAACACCCTCACGTCCAATGGGCTAGCTGCATCCCCTGCTTAATCATAGTTGCACCCATGCCAGCTAAATATGGTAAATTGCCCGAGTGTCCCATTATGTGCAGTTTAAGGAGATTGGCCATGGTAGACATATGGGATTAATGGGATAGAGCAGGGGGGGTGGGCCTGGGTAAGATGCTCTTCTGTAGAGTCACTGCAGTCTGGATGATCTCCTGCACTGTAGGGATTTGACAGCTTCCAAGACGTAGTAACTTTGATCACCTCCTCTCAAAAGTAATGCATTAAATCCGTTAAGAACTGTGGGATAAATATTGTTAACACTATAAAACTTCACCGAGATAAACATCCAAATAATACAACCCTACCTAAAGCGAAGAACATCGACTGGCTTGTACTAGAGCCACAACTCCTCAGTGGCACAGTGGTGAGCACTGCTGTCTCACAGCACCAAGGATCCGGGTTCGATTCCCAGCTTGGGTCACTGTGTGCTGTTTATACATTGTCCTTGTGTCTGTGCGGTTTTCCTCCCGGTACTCCGGTTTCCTCCCACAGTCCAATGATTTACAGGTTAGTATCAGGAGGACTAGCTAGGGTAAATGCATGGGGTTATGGGGACAGGACCTGGGTGGGATTGTGGTTGGTGCAGACTCAAATCGGCCAAAATACCTTCTGCACTGTAGGGATTCTGATTTTCAACTAGTTTTTTTGAAGTTTCTCTCCCTTTCTTAACCATGCCACCTGCGTTATTCTTGGTATCAGCTGTTTCGCTAACACATTAAGTGCTCAGAGATTTCTGTTGCATAAAGAGCAAGGTATTGCTGTTTTTAACCATTCAACAACTGAAGAACCAGTGTCGCCCGTTCCTTCTCTTCCTTCCACCCCCCACAAAAGTGGCCACAATTGAGCCAAACTAAAGCAATGGTGAAACAAGCAAAAGGTCAACTAATACATCACACTCCATATCGGACCATGTAAAATTTGCATCACAAACTCTCCCCAGTTATTTAAATCTGTTCATTTAAATAATCTCCTGAGAGACAGTTATAATGCAAGATTAAGGCGGAATCTTAGCAGCCATGCAGAGGCAGCACCGATAGCCCATAATGCCAATTAACTAGTTACTTGGGGCCAGTTTGGAGATGCAGTCAGTAGCTTCCTACCAGGGCAGATGGACCCTGAGCTGTAGGCGAAGCCCAGCAAGTTCTAGGCCTGGGAAGCCGCCTTCATTTATTTCCCCATCACCCTCACAAATCGGGCCATAGCTGTGACCACAGACCATCCTGAGGAGGGACTTTCCCCCTACCCTACCCCCTCCACCCCTCTTCAGTGCTCCCACATCATCAGTCTGGCAGCTATGGCCACAAGTACGTACCAACTTTTCCGAAATCTCCAGACTGCACATCCCTCTGGAAGGGCCCGCATATTCTCCAGCCTCCCACTCTGATGCTCAGTTCTCTATTGGTTTTGGAGGGGGTGAGGTGGGGAGCGGTAGGAACCACTGGCAGGATCATGCCGTGGGCTCTCCCAGTGGCTCAACCCAGCTGGCCTCCTGATCTGCCACCTTCTGTAAGATCATGGAGGGATTACGTAGATTATACCAGTATACTCTCTGCGTGGTTGAAGTCTCAGGAAGATTGTCCCCTGCTCCCGAATTTCACCAATGTTAAAACAGTTGTACAAGACTTACGTTATTCTGGTTGGCCTTTATTCATATATCATTGCCTGAACACCAAGGAAAAAGGTGTAGTCAAAGAGTCTGGGGACAAATGCAAGGATTTAAACAGTGACAGGGACAATGTTTTGAATCGGGATGACCCTGGGACATCCAGACTCAAAAATGTTGGCTCTATCCTCTCTCTCTCTCAACAGATACTGTCAGACCTGCTGAGATTTTCCAGCATTTTCTGATTCCAGCTGTATTTTGCTTTCATCAGTGACAGGTTTGGCTTACACATAGTTAAAGTTAACTGCTGTGACGCCACAATTTAAACCTTTGCCCCTGTTGTAGAAGCAGAAACTCGACACATCTGAGCAGTGAAGGTGCAAGGAGATCTGGAAAGCACTGAACAAATTATTGATTTTTTTTTCCCAGATCAAGTCGTGAAATTCCACTGATCTGACAGAAAATAGATTGGGGGCTTCTTGCCGTGGTTTAGAGATGACACCCATCGTCGAGCTGGGGGGGGGGAGCATACAACATCTGTGCCATCAAGCCAGAAACAGCCCCCACCCCCTCTCCCACCTTGAGACTGTCAAAAAGCCCAAGCATCAAACATTCAGGTTATATATGAGTCTGCAACAGCAGAATGCCTGTGCAAACACTTCATGTTTAAACAGCATTTTAATATCTTGAGACTGGTGCCTTTAATAAGGTTACAAGCTGTCTAACAGCTGTGACAGTTTCAGAGTTCTTCGGTTAACTATATCGGAGGAACCAGCACTGCCAG
This sequence comes from Carcharhinus amblyrhynchos, assembly GCF_965287045.1. Lineage (NCBI taxonomy): Eukaryota > Metazoa > Chordata > Chondrichthyes > Carcharhiniformes > Carcharhinidae > Carcharhinus > Carcharhinus amblyrhynchos. The sequence goes on along the minus strand of NC_137342.1, from coordinate 41,994,113 downwards.
ATGGACAGAGGCACTCCGACAAACACTTTGCAAATAATGCGGATTGCTGCTTTTTTCCCCCCAGCTAGGTGGTAATCCTGAGAGTGTAGTGAATTAGTGTTGCATCTTTGCAACCAAGAATGTGGCATTTTTAATTTAAATAGGTGGCACTGACTGGTAGGTCTAAAGAAACACCACAAAACAAAACTGGTAGAAATTTTTGGATAGTCAATCAGCATCTGGAACTGATGAACAGTGCTTTTGGGTTTAACGCATCTGATGAATTCCGTATTTTCTAGTGCTACTGACCACTTGATGTATAGAATCATAAAATCCCTCAAGTACAGAAAGAGGCCATTCGGCCCATTGAGTCCACAATCGCATCCAGACCATATTTCGTAACCCCACATACTTACCCTTCCGATCCCCCGACACTAGAGTCAATTTAGCATGGCTAATCAACCCAACCTGTACATCTTTGGACTGTGGGAGGAAACCGGAGCACCCAGAGGAAACCCACGCTGACACGGGGAGAACATGCAATCTCCATCCAGACAGTGACCCAAGCCAGAAACTGAAGTCAGTTTGCTGGTGCTGTGAGGCAGCAGCGCTAACCAGTGAGCCGCTCTGAGTTTGGGAGGGGCAAGGTGGCAAGAGTAGAGGAAAATAATGAACTAATTATTTGAAAAACAAGTCAGATTTGAAATTGCACACCATTTCAGGGACCACAGACATAATTTGAGGTCCTGATACTGTTCACTCATCTGTTTTCAACCAGCGATAGATAATAAGATACAACATAATGCACCTTTTTCCATACAAAAGGTTGGTGAAAATCTGGAACACAATCTCCCAAAAGGCTGCGGACATCAAACTTGAGATTCCGTTGGGCAAAAGGATCAAGGGTCAAAGAAAAACATCAGGTAAATAGGCAATAAGACTTGGAGTAGAGACTGGCCATTCGGCCCAACACTTCTGCTCCGCCATTCAATGAGATCATGCCCAGAATTTTACCGGCCTGTCCTACCATGGGAAACAGAGCAGGCGAGGGGCGGCTATGGAAAGGCCTGTTGACCTCGGGCAGGATTTTCCAGTGCGTGGCCGTAAAATTCTGGCTCGTGCCTCATCGGATATAATCCACAAGTCCACTTTCCTGCCTTATCCCCATAATTCCCTTACTGATTAAAAAAAATCTGTCTATCTCAGCCTTGGACATCTTAACAACCCAGGCTCTACAACTCTCTGTGGTAAAGAACTCCATTACCCTCAGAGAGAAATTTCTCCTCTTCTTGTTGATTTTAAATGAGTGACTCCTTACTCTGGAGATTATGCCCTCTGGTCTTAGGTACTCCCACAAGGGGAAAACAAACCTCTCAGGACCTGCCCTGAGAATCCAGAATGTCTCAAACAAGGTGCCCTCTCATTCCTCTAAACGCCACACACTCAACCTCTCCTCATGAGAAAATCTTTGGTCCTGACCTCTGAAAATGTTTAGAGGTGATAAGCCCCCACCCAATAGAGGAACTTCACCATCTCGGAACAGGAGAGCAAAGAACACAGAGTCAAACTTTGGATTGCAACCTGTAATGCCGAATTCTGATTGAGGGGACTGCACAGATTACCCTGCTATACTCTACAATGATGTGTTTGTTGGAGTTGAAGAGTTTTGTCTCTTGCTCCCGAATGTTAAATCAGCTAAGTAACCAGAGTTACGTTTTCCTGGTTGGCCTTTGTTAACACATCATCACCGCTTGCACACCAAGGAAAATGTGCCTTACAGTGAAATAGTTTAGGGACAAGTTCAAGAATTTAAACAGTCAGTGACAGGTTTGGCTTACACAAAGTTAACTGCTGCAACACCACAAAATTAAATCTTTGCCCCGTTGTCGAAGCAGAAAATTCCACACATCTTAGCAGAGAAGGTGCAAGGAGATCCCTGATACCTGGGATCAACCAAACCAACCTTCTTTGGACAGTCTCGAATGCCAGTATATCTTTCCTTAGATAAGGGGACTGAAACTGTTTTACTTTACTCCAGGTGTGGTCTAACCAATGCCTTGCAAGACTTCCCTTTTTTTTACACTCTATTCTTTTTGAAATAAAAGCCAACATTCCATTCCATTCCTTCTCAACTACCTGGATTTGTGTGCTACCCTTTTGGTGATTTATGTACGAGGGCCCCCAAATCTCTCTGTGCTGCAGCTTTCTGCACTCTTTCTCCATTTAAATAATGAGTTGAGGTAGATCAGTCATGATCCACCTGAGTGATAGAACACGGTCCAGGGGCTGAATAGCCTCCTCCTTCTATTTCAATGTAATTCATCCTGATATCCTTCATTTCCACCTAGTTACTTGTCAAACATAGTACATTAAATTTTATTCTCTGGCTGAATCCTGCCACGAAAGATGACTTGAAAACTAAAACACAGATTTTGATGCCTCATAGAAATCAAATATGGGTGGCATAGTGATTAGCAATGCTGCCTCAGCGTTAGGGATCTGGGTTCAAATCCTGCCTCGGGTGACTGTGAAGAAAACGTGGAAAAAAAACTGGCTTTCTTTCTGAATAAGCATGTGGGGTATTCTCGTTTCTATACCGTACACACCGGTTGATTAGAAACTCTCAGAATAGCTATAGTAAATGGTTTTATTTGTTTTTTTGTGGTGGGGGATGTGATGATTTGTGGAAAACCTTTTTGTTTTTGCAAAGCCAGCCAATTTTTGGCATCAGGTGAATTCCATTTCGTTCCACTTAAACCTAAAACCGCCGCTCTCCCAGTGTCTGCGTGGGTTTCCTTTGGGTGCTCCAGTAACCTCCCACACTATGCAGGTTAGGTGGACTGGCCATGCTAAATTGCCCCTTAATATCCAAAGAGGTGTGTGTGTGTGTGTGTTAGGGGGATTAGTGGGGTCAATGCACAGGGTTACGGGGATAAAATAGGGAGCCTGGATAGTAAGTTCTGTGGGAGAGTCGGAGCAGACTCAATGGGCCAAATGGCCTCCTTCTGCACTGTCGGAATTCTATGATTGGCAGAACAAGCTGAATTTCAGATGTAAAAAGCAAAAAAAAAAGTGCTGGAAGTACTCAACAGATCTGCCAGAGCCTGAGGAGAGGGACAGGCTTGTCGCCTCACCTCAAATGACCTTCAGACGAATTTGAGACCTTTGTGACGGAATGGAAGGAGGACTGCAAGGTCAAGCGCACAAAATTTAGACTTGACGATCGCAGAATTTAAAGTGGAACGGAATTCACCCGACACCAAAAGTTAGCTGGCTTTGCAAAAACAAAAAAGGTTTTCCACCAAACATCGCACCCCCCCCCAACCACAGAAAAAACAAACAAAACCATTCACTATAGCTATTCTGAGAGTTTCTAATCAACCGGTGTGTACAGTATAGAAACAAGAATACCTCACATGCTTATTCAGAAAGAAAGCCAGTTTTTTTTTTCCACACTTTCTTCAAGAAATTCTCTCTGTATTGTGACTCCAATATAACTTCAAAGAAATGCAAACAGTTGTTTTTACTCGAGCAAAATCAATTCTGCAAACAAAAAAAGGTGTAGGAATTGTGTTCAAAAGTGGGGACGAGCCCCTATTCTTCTTGCTGTGGGACAGAGCTACTGGTTCAAAGAATCTAATGGCATCAGGGCTGTGCTTCTTCATATCAAAAAACTACTTGTGAATTTAACAGTGCACATCTTAATTTGGAATTGTTGGTTCAATTTTTTAAAAATCTGATGTGGTGTACTTGAGATGGTCCACCAACAAGAATCAACCATTTGGTTTAAGTGAATTAAATGATGTTTTGGCCTCATTTAATTAGAATTCAAGCACCATCACCCACCAATGTTAATAAATAAAATGAGTTGCAGCTGTTAACTGGTTTTACTATTATCAGTGCAATTTTACGGGCACCAAGTGGGTGAGTTTGTCAAATTAGGTCACCAAAATGTTTGATGATAAATTAATTCTGCGCACATTAATTTCCTTATTTTTTATGTTTTCAGTAAATGCTCAAACCACTACGGCAACTTGTCCTTCCCCGCCCGCACCCCACCCTTCCACTCCACAGTTTTACTGACAATCACCAGAGAAAGGCCACGCTGCTCGCTTCTGAAGAAGACTGCGAAACTTCCCCCACCTACAACCTACAGTAAAAGAGTGTGAGCGGGTCAGCAAACAGACCCAAGCAAGTTAACACCATCTCTACCCTGGTGGATGCTCAGTCATAAAAGTACAGTCAAGACGGAAATCGAGAAATTCTCGGACGCTTGAGCGAACCAAGGTGTCTGGGGAATGGGTCAGAACATGGGGTCAAAGTAGAAGGTCAGCCATGATTGTATTGAGTGGCGATAGAATATCAAGGGCCAAAAGGCCTACTCCTGCATTCTCATCACAAATCATTGCCCAAGAGACATTCCGTACATCAGATTTTTTTTGGCAACATATTTATACGTACTTTTTTTTTATTAGAGTCACATATAGGCTTGCATTAACACTGCAATGAAGTTATTGTGAAAATCCACACATAGATATCTAGAAAAGGATTTGACATTAACAAAATCCAGCAGAAGGTCTTATTTAAGTCGTTTTTGCCTGACAGGGCAGTGGAAAAGACAAGGCTTACATAGGCCGGAACACTACCACCTCGCCTGCCATGGAATTGGAGCGGGCGAGGGTCCGACAATGGAAATCTCCGTTGATCTCGGGCGAGAATTTCCGGTCTCGCTCAAGGCCGTAAAATCCCACCCTGTGTGTCTTCCACAAACTGCGAGCATCCCGAAGCATTGTGCAGCAAAGAACATGCTTTTGCAAGTGTCACTGTTGTAATGTCAGATCAGTGGCAGCCATTTGCTGTTTGAGGGTTCGCAGTGTGCCTTGTAATAATAATCTGCTTGAGTGATGTTGGTTGAGGGGCAAGTGTTGGCCAGCCCAAATCTGGGAGTTCTTCTTTGAAACCGCGCTGTGGGACCTTTAAACCTCCCTAGAAGGCTGATGGGGCTTCAGTTTATCACTGTAAAAAGTGGATTTAATAGCATCTCTAAAAAGGGAATTGGATATATTCTTAAAAAGAGAGGTTTGCAGGGTTATGGAGAAGAAACAATTATGAGATTAATTGGATAGATCTTTTAAAGAGATGCCAGAGACGCAATGACCTTCTTCTGTGTTGTACAAATCTGTTTTTAAATCCTTTATGATATGTTATTGGATACTCTGTCATATCATTACCACAATCTCAAAACTATTGCACTTCCAAACTCGACTTATTCCAATACTCAGCTGGCTACTTCGTATTGCCCTTAAACTACAACTCATTCAAGACCCTTCTCGTAGCCCACATGTACCAAACCTTCCTCCCTCCTCCTCCTCCCTCCCCCTGCCCCCCACACACACCCACACACACACAATCTGACCCACAAAGGTACATCAGTTCCCCTGAGTGCATCATTCATTTTTAAATGTTCATCTTCATGCAGGAATGCGTTCATGGCACAGACCGTTTCCATCTCTGTAAATGGTCCCTGGTTGAGAGGCACTTCTCACCACTCACCCCAAAACTAAGCACTGCGTGGACTCTGGCCTCTTGCACATAGACTCTGGGAATACTTGCTATTGCCTTGGGAAAGCAGCCAGCATAATCGAGGACTTCACACATCCCAGACATACTGTCAGGAAAAGATACAAAAATCTAGGGTCACGTAACAACTGACGTGGCACACAGTGGTTAACACTGCTGCCTCACAGCGCCAGGGACTTGGGCTTGTTTCCCGGCTTGGGTCATTGTCTGTGTTCTCCCTGTGCCTGCGTGAGTTTCCTCTGGTTTCCTCCCATAGCCCAAAGATGGGTGAGCTAGGTGGACTGGCCATGCTAAATTGCCCCTTAGTGTCAGAGGGACTGGCTGGATTAAATGCATGGGGTTATGGAGATAGAGCCTGGGTGGGATTGTGGTTGGTGCAGGCTTGATGGATTGAATGGGCTGAAGAAACAATATTTTTCACTTGTCCCAATAGTAAATCAAATCTGTTCATCCCTCCAGTTGGGCTTTCATCTGCCTTGCCTTGCTTTGCTCCAAATTCTCCCCATAACATTCAGTCTCTCTAACATCAAGCTTGAAGCACCTTCCCAATTGAAGCTTCTTTGAATCTGTTTCAGTTTATTTTAATTACACATTGGGACCAGTTTACATATTGGAAGTTCAATTAACAGAAAGATCAGCCCCTTGAGCCTGCTTTGCCAATCACTACAGCATGGTGGCACAGTGGTTAGCACTGCTGCCTCACAGTGCCATGGACCAGGATTCAATTCCCAGCTCGAGTCAGTGTCTGTGTGGAGTTTGTACATTCTCCCCACGTCTGCGTGGGTTTCCTCCACGTGCTCCGATTTCCTCCCAGTCTGAAAAATATGCTGGCTGGGTGCATTGGCCATGTTAAATTGCCCCTTAGGTGTACCCGAATAGGCGCTGGAACGTGGCGACTAGGGGATTTTCACAGTAACTTCATTGCAGCATTAATAAAAGCCTACTTATAACATTATAAGAAACATATACACATCAGGGCTAACCTGATCTTGGCTTGAACTCCACCTTGCTGTCTACCCCATTACTCTCAATTCCAGTAATCACACAGAACGCAACAATTCAGTCTGTTGACCCAGAGTTGGGTCTGGATTTTTGGAAGAAATATCCAATTAGGCTCATTCCCGCACTGTTATCCCGTAGTCCTGTGAAATTCCTGTCCAAGTACAGACCAAATTTCCATTTGAAAGTCATGACTGAATCTGCTTCCAAATTCCTTTCAACGAATGCATAACAGATCAACTTCTCTTCATCTCCTACTGCTTATTTTGCCAATTACCTCAAATCCATGTCCTCTCGTTCTCCCACAGGTTCTTTGCCAGGATGGATAAAAAAAAAGTCTTCTCTGGATTCTTCGCAGCACTTACAGCTTGGTTTGTGGTCTTTGCTCAACTCTCCCTCCAATCTATCATTTGCTGTGGACTTCTGGCATCACAAAGTGAGCAGGCTCCATTCCACGCAAATAACAAGTATTTAAAATGACTGGACGGTGATTTATTTTATAACATCCTTCAACGTGATCAATTGCAGCACAGTAGCACAGCGGTTAGCGCTGCTGCCGCCTCACAGCATCAGGAATCAGAGTTCAATTCCAGCCTCAGGGGGCTCTCATACGGAGTTTGCACATTCTCCCTGTGTCTACATGTGTTTCCTCCCACAGTCCAAAGATATGCGGGTTAGGTGGATTAACTATGCTAAATTGCTATTGCGTGAAGGGTGTGGAAAGTCTGCAGAGGGATCGGGATAGGCTGAGCGAGTGGGCGAGGACCTGGCAGATGGAGTATAATGTTAGCAAATGTGAGGTTATCCACTTTGGCAGAAATAACAGTAGGAGGGATTATTATTATTTAAAAGGCGAAAAGCTGCAGCATGCTACGGTGCAGAGGGACCTGGGGGTCCTTGTGCACAAAATCGCAGAAACCCAGTCTGCAGGTGATCAAGAAGGCGAATGGAATGTTGGCCATTATAGCGAGGGGGATAGAATATAAAAGTAGGGAGGTCTTGCTGCAGCTGTTCAGGGTACTGATGAGGCCACAGTTGGAGTGCTGGTGTGCAGTTTTGGTCACCACACTTGCGGAAGGATATATTGGCCTTGGAGGGAGTGCAGAGAAGGTTCTAGGCTGATACCGGAGATGAGGGGGTTAGCCTATGAAGAGAGATTGAATAGACTGGGTCTGTACTCATTGGAGTTTAGAAGGCTGAGGGAGGATCTTATAGAGACGTATAAGATAATGAAGGGGATAGATAGGGTAGAGGTAGAGAGATTCTTCCTGCTTAGAAAGGATAGGAGGACTAGAGGGCACAGCCTCAAAATAAAGGCTGGGGGGTGGGGGGGGGGGGTTGCAGTTTAGATCGGAGTAGAGGAGGGACTTCTTCACTCAAAGGGTGGTGAATCTCTGGAATTCTCTGCCCGTTGAAGTGGTGGAGGCTACCTCGCTAGATATATTTAAGTCACGGGTAGAAAGGTTTCTGATAGACAGGGGAATTAAGGGTTATGGGGAGAAAGCGGGAAAGTGAAACTGATCCACTTCAGATCAGCCATGATCTTATTGAATGGCGGGGCAGGCTCAAAGGGCTAGATGGCCTACTCCTGCTCCCATTTCTTATGTTCTTAAATAGTCCCTTGGTGTGAAGGAGACTTGCAGGGTAAAAATGGTGTGGTGTTATGGGGATAGTGCCTAGGTGGGATTGTTGTCAGTGCAGGTTCGATGGGCCAAATGACCTCCTTCTGCACTTAAGGATTCTATGGTTTTAAATGTCTCTTAGCTCTGGGGCTGCATGTTCACTCACTTAACACAAGAGGAGCAGAAGGCAGCACAACAGAAAGCTGTTTTGTCCTCGCCATGATAAATCCACCTCATCGCAGGCTCTACTCAACCATCTGAATGAACGATCTGTTTACATTTAGCTTTACAACTCACTTGTTTCCTGCTTCTCTGGCAGGGTCCTTGCCAGGTTTTGCAAGGATATTTTACAAGCCAACATTGATTCTTGATACACACAAGGGGCTACCCAGCCGCAAGAGGTAATATCTCCCTGTCCACCAATGCAAAAATTCTCACAATAATCAAAACTGAAAATGATCAAAAAGGTCAGACCAGGGCTGGAAAGTGTTTGGCAATGGGCCAAAACATCTACTGGAAAAAGAAACTCCTCTTTATCTAAAGCAAGAAAGAGGAAATGCCACATGACCAACAAATGCCAACAAGGATGTACTTGCCCTATTAAATCTCCAAGGGGGAGGTAAAAAACCCAGCCTAAAGCTTCCAAGTAAAGAGAACTCCAATTTATCATGAATTTCAGAAGGAAATGAAATAAAACTCCCCACATGCAAATCTATTGTATCTACTTGTCTCAAAAAACTGCAGACGTAGCATCCTTTAAACTTATGGGCGGGGGATGAGGACAAGGGAGCAGGACTCACTGAATGGAATGATACAGCACGATGGAGACCATTTGGCCCATGCTCTCTCTCTCTCTCCTGCTCTTTCCCAATTGCAGATCAAAGAGAATTTGATAACCGTCCCATTCATAATCAAGGCTTAATGGAATTCGATCCACACAGCAATTTGGTTAACACTTACAGTACCTTATTTAAGGTTGGCTGGTTTTAAGTTTTAGAAAAATACTAGTTTGCAGTTTCTAAAGCTATGGACTGGTTTAAACGATGTGCACACAAAGGTAACCTTCGGACGCATTCAGTGATGGACCTCAATTGTATTGTCTTCTCTCTCTTGCTGGAGTTGAGATACAACAAGGAACTCCTGCTGAACCATGCTGCACCTCAGCAAATCACCCATCACCAAGACCACTTTTAATCAAAGTGATTGTTGTGCAAGGCTACCAACTCACCATTTACTCTGACCACCATTATAGGGTGTTTGATGACTCCGGTACTCGGGTAGTAAATTCACAATCATCGTTGGCGGAGGAAGGCGGGGGAGCGGGGGCGGGGGAGCAAGAGACAGAGGGACACATTCTAGATCGTCACTCAACGATGTGAAGCAACTTTTCTGATATATCTGCAAGTCACAGCCAGTTATTGCAGCATTTATAAATTGCTGGGGAGGCTGCATTTGGAACATTTTGTGCAGCCTTAGCTCCCTACCTTGAAAGGGACATCAATGCATCAGTGGGAGAGGCTCAGGAATGCAACAAAACAATTCCTGGGCCCGGATCCACGTTGTTGGAACATGCATGTTGTTGAGCTGAGGAAATCCTTGGCATCATTTTAAATTTCGGTTTTACGCCCATCTTTGGCCCGATTTCAGTTTTGGCTTTCGGAAGCCATTTGGACCTTATGTTCGCCTGGAACTTTGTCCTCAGAAATTCAGATGTGGCTTGATTTTAACCTTGGCTTAGACTTCATGAAGAAATTAGATACAACTCTCGGGCTAAAGGGAGCAAGGGATATGGGGTGTTATGGTTCAGGCTAAAAACTTCAAGGTGTTTTATGAAATCCTCCCGAATCATAGGTTTTGCATCTTGAATTTGGCAAGGATAAGCATGTTATGTTCCACTGCAGGTGTGATCCAAAAGACCCACTAGGAAGCTTTTGGCAAACCAAGTTTATTTAAGAATATAGCTAACATGTATAATAAGAAATTGGCAAGAACTTTTAACAATTACAAACAAGAAAAAACATTACAATGTATAAATCTTGATAATGTGTTCCAATTAAAACCAAAACCAATAGGCAATAAAAAGCCAGGTTTAACAAAGCACAGACTAAGGCTCACGTCACACTGGGATTGAGGCTGGTAGTTGAATTCTGCAGCCCAATGCTCTCGAGACTCAGAACACTTTGGAGATGACACAGCTTTCCAAAGCAACAGACACATCTGGTCCTGCCCCCAACATTAGCAGATTTTCATCCTTCAGGAAACCAATCGAATTTTCAAAACAACAGGGAAAGAGGGAAAATACTTCTTTTGAGCTTGCTGTCCCTTCTAAAACTAAAAACTCAAACCCACAGCTCCAAACTGAAACTGAAAATGAAATCCCTGTCACCTGACAGTTTTTTTTTCCCCCTCCTAACAATGACATCACCCAAGGCTGTGAGTATGAATTAAGAAAAACTCTTGGAAGTATCAAGATATTGAATTTGATCATAATGAATGGTAGAACAGGCTCGAAGGACTGAATGGCCTCCTCCTGAATCTAGTTTCTATGTATTAAGTAAATTGCATCGTAATTGGATTTTCTCAGGAAGTTATCGTTATTTGGGTACCTAATAAAATCCCACCATATATTTACATATTGGTTTTTGGATTTGCAATAATCATCTTGAAGATGCTGTTGAAAGCTGATAAATTAGTGCCTGATGGTGTAATCATGAATTGCACTTTGCTGATTACTTCCCCAAGAGAATAATCAGCTATGCCCTCGCCGCTCCAAACATACAGCAAGCAAAAGTTCACACTCCATTATCTAACCTTACCCTCTACAATCGTGTATTGTTCTCTTTGATGGGAGTAACTAAGCTTTTCAAATTATTGCTAAAATTCAAACGAGAAAGAAGAGACCAACACTTAAAATGGCTGATTTGATTTGGGAATTGGCGATCTGTCAAAAAAAATTACAATCCCACCTTGCAGGTTTCTCATCTTTGCAAAATCAAACTCAGGGGGGCATATTTTCCTGATTGCCCACCACGGGAATTGTGTTGTACCTCGCACTGTTCTGTTGACCAAAGGCAAGATTTACATAAAAACATAGAAGATAGGAGCAGGAGGAGGCCATTTGGCCTTCGAGCTTGCTCCGCCACTCATTATGATCTTGGCTGATTATCCAACTCAATAGCCTAATCCAGCTTTCTTCCCATAGCCTCTGGCCCCATTCGCTCCACATGCTTCATCCAACCGCCTCTTGAATACATTCAATGTTTTGGCATCAACTACTTCCTTTTCCAGCCTTGGGGCGAGTGCGGCCGGAAAATCCCGCCTATTGTCCATCAGACAACTAAACCTGGAGTGTGGCAAAGCAATTTGCCTGTTGGAGTTTCAGTCTGTTTTACTGCAGTGTCAGACTGGAATTGGACACTGGATGTAGGCAGTGTTCATGATAGCACACAGGAATGAGATGGTGCCATTCAGCCCCTTCAAGCACATTCTGCACTCAGTTAGACCCCAAAGTCAATGTAAAAGTCAGTCACTGTTTGAAGCAAATGCGGTTGATTTGTTTTAAAAGGCTGCATAAACAGCACTGTAATTATCACGTGACTAGACAAATAGATACTTAGCCCTCATTCATAGAATTCCTACAGTACTGAAGGAGGCCAGTTGGCCCATCAAATCTGCACCAACTCTCCAATAGAGCATCTTACACAAGCCTATCCCCCCCCACCCCCCCTGCAATCCTTGCCCTCCAACTCCACACATTTGCCCTACTAATTCCCCTAACTTGCACATCTTGGGACACTAAAGGGGCAACAAAGCATGGCTAATCCATCTTACCAGCACGTCTTTTAGACAAACAAGGGATGATTTTTGTTTTAATCCTTAGGCTGAGAGCGGTTAGTACTGGAAAATGGAATACTCCCATCCTGGACACCAGCGTGTCCAGATCGAGCACTCCCGGGACAAAGGTGACACAGCCAGTTGTATGGAACAGTCACTTTCAAGCCCATAATGCAGTTTTAGCCCCAACTTCAGACAAGTACTCATATTTGTGTCACTTGCCATTTTTTTTAAAATCTGTTTCACTTGCTACCACACGCTCCAAGGCTGGCAGATAAACAAAAAGTGGGGACCAACACACGACAGGAACCGGGCTGAGATTACCCAAGTTCTTCACGTATTGTAGCCATTTCCAACGATCGGTCAGGGCATGATACAAACTAGGTGAAAGGGGAGTGTGCTGAATGACTGCCTGACTTAATTCCATCGGAATTTGGCTTAATAGCAAGAATAATATTACAACTGGCTGCAAACAAATAATACCCATTGAAATCAGATAGCTGGGTGGTCTTTACAGCAACTTGTCGTGTATGGACAATTATGAATTATTCAGGATAGCTGAAATTATTCTAATAACGGAAACAAATCAAATAGTAGTTATCCATACATATAAATTATAAAGACAGTTTTAGAGTTCAAGTTAATGTCAGGTTTATAGAAAGGAGGAACAGGTGTAGGCCATTCAGCCCCTGGAGCCTGCTCCACTATTCATCATGATCACAGCTGATCATCCAACTCAACAGTCTGATCCTGCCTTCCTCCCATATCCGTTGGTCCCCTTCACCCCAAGAGCTACGTCCAACTCTTCATGAAAACACAATGTGTTGGCCTCAACTGCTTTCTTTGATAGCAAATCCCACAGGCTTACCACTGTCTGCATGAAGAAATTTTTCTTCCTCTCAATCCGAAAAGATTTAACCCAATTCCTTAGCCTATATCCCCGATTCTGAACCCCCCCAATCATCGGGGACATCGTTCCTGCATCTACCCTGTCTATTCCTGTTAGAATTTTATTAGTTTCAGTCAGTTTCACCCATCATTCTTCTAAACTGCAGTGAATATAGCCCTGACTGACTCAGTCTCTCCTGATATGTCAGTCTCACCATTCCAGGAATTAGTCTGGTAAACCTTCAGTGCACTTCCTCTACAGCAAGAGCATCCTTCCTTAGATAAGGGAGACCAAAACTGTACACAATATTCTAGATGTAGCCTCACCATAGCCTTGTATAATTGCAGCAAGACATCCCTGTTCCCATGCTCAAATCCTCTTGGTATAAAGATCAACATACCATTTACCTTCTTTACCACATGCTTACTTTCAGCGACTTGTGTTTGAGGACACAAAAAGGTCTCATTGCGCATTCTCCTTTCAATTTATAGCTAGCTAATAATCTGTTCCTGTTTTTGCTATCAAAGTGGATAACCTTATTTAATATGGATTTAACCACATTATATTGCCTGTCATACATTTGCCCATTCAATAAATTTGTCCAAATCACACTGAAGTATCTCTGCATCCTCTTCACAGATCACTCTCCCACCCAGTTTTGCGTCACTTGTGAATTTGGAGATCTCAGAATCCGTGCAGTGCAGGAGAGGTCATTCCGCCCCACAACTCTGGAGTAACTTTGACAGAGTATCTTACCATGCCCTTTCTCCCGCCCTATCCGCGTAACCCACTCATTTCCATGCTAATCCATCCATCTAATCTACACATTTTTGGATATGAAGGGACAATTTAGCACGGCCAATCCACCTAACTTGCACATCTTTGGGCTGTGGGAGGAAACCGCAGCACTCAGAAGAAATCCACACAGACATGGGGGAGAATGTTGAAGCTCCACACAGACAGAGCGTCACCCAAGGCCTGAACTGAATCTTTCCCAGTGCTGTGAAACAGCAGTGCTAGCCACTGTGTCACCATGCTGCCCTATGGGATCTTTTGCGTCCACTCAAGAAGACATTGGTTTAACTTCCCACTACATGGGCAGTATCTAGGACACCAGTGCACTGCACTGGGAGCGTTCACCTCGATTGTTGTGTCCAAGTCCCTGTACCGGGACGTGAACCTGCGACCTTCTGTTTCAGAGATTGAATGCTCCTCAGTAAGTCATGACTGACACGTGTGAACATTAGCCGTGACATGAGACACTGACTGCGACTGTCGTCATGATGACACTCGAAAGAAAGCCTCACGGCGACTCAGGTTGGATGTGTATAAGGATAAGGATGCAAGATGATTCACCAGGCCAGACAGTATTTTAGTGCATACCATATCTCAGATTCAGCAAAGGATGTACTTATGTGGATTAGCAGGCTTGAAGCTTATGACGTTCATTTCTAGCTGGAAGACATCTCTGCAACAAAAACTAAAATTAGGAGACTTGCAGCATAAATTAGATTTAGAATTTGTTTTCTGGATACATCTTGCCATTGTGTGTTGGTGAGAGCCAAGACAGTATAATTTAAGATCATCGTCACGTTACACAAAAAACATTGGCTGGAACTGCTCCCTTTCAAATCACAGTGCTAAATAATTATAATTGCTACTGTTTTGAGATCTGACTTGCAATATTATTCAGTTACAACAGGAAAGGTGACACAAGTTCACAGCAACAGCATTCATACCAGGCATTCTCTACAACAAAAAAAAACAGGAATCAAGGTGAGAATTTATCATATTTTGTACTTATATGGGCAATTTCCTCCATCTTATCAGAGAGAGATCCTGGGTTTCCCCACAAACGGTTCTAATGTTTTTTAGCATGTTCTGCAGAGGCAAAATGACTTGTTCAGAGTATTATACCTATCAGATTACCGGCAATCGCCAACGGGTTAGTTTTTGATTCGGCGTAACTCGGAAGGGACACAAGTCTTGCGTAGAAAACTCCTACTTCTGTTTTGACACAAGAGTTGGAAAAGACAGTAGCCATCCCCTGCCCCTGCATTTCAAAGGTTTGCCGAGGACGTGGTTACAAGACAATTAGTTTTAACAATTTCAGTTCGCTTCCCGACCCATCTGTATAATCACAGACCCCACACACCCCAGACATTTACTCTCTTCCACGGAAAAAAGGATATAAAATAATAGAATCCCTACAGTGCAGAAGGAGGCCATTTGGCCCATTGAGTCTGCATTGACCACAATCCCACCCAGGCTCTATCCCTGTAGCTCCATGTATTTACCCTGCTAATCCCTCTGACACTAAAGGGGCAATTTAACGTGGCCAATCCACTTGACCTGCACATCTTTGGACTGTGGGAGGAAACCAGAGCACACGAAGGAAACCCATGCAGACACGGGGAGAATGTGCAAACTCCACAAAGACAGTTACCTGAGGCAAGAATTGAACCCAAGTCCCTGGCGCTGTGAAGCAGCACTGCTAACCACTATGTCATTGTGCCACCCTCTGAGGCCACGTATCAACTGACTGAAGGAAAACTGCTTCCTTGTTGCTAAAATACTTTTGAATGGACCTACCTCATTAACTTAATCTTTCTCTACAACCTAGCTATGATTGTAAGAATATATTCTGCACCCTCTCCTTTTCTTCTCTATGAACAGTATGCTTTATATCACATGCAAGAAACAATACTTTTCACTGTATACCAATACATGTGACAATAATAAATCAAATCAAAAAAAAAAATTATCAGTGACTGCCCCCATTCTAAGAAATTGGAAACATGCCCCATTGTATAGATCACTGCCCACAGGTGTGCTGGTTTGAGTCACCACATAAGACAAAAGGTCACTTTGAAGAAAAATAATGAAGTTAACTGACTGCTTTTAGGAAAAAGAACAGGAGATCTTTATTTTAAAAGAAACAGAGGGCTGAGTCAATGCATATATTCAGAAAGGGCCATTGTCCAGAGGAATGCAGTCCACACCCAATTTACCAGCAACAGTCATCACGTTGTGACTGGTAGTATTAGGTGGTGGTGGTGGCGGTGGCGGGGGGGGGGGGGGGGGGGCGGTATTCGAATCCAAAAATTCTAACGTGACCACACCGTAAGCATGCCATTGTTGCGAGTGCACTACTAAAAGGCACATAGACAGGAAATCAAATGCTCTTTTTCCCAATTTGTGGATTAACACAGTTAGGTCTTGAATGACAATTGGTAGTTTCCCCAGGTGAAAAGGAAAATAAGACTCAAGTTAAAAACACATTTTTAAAATGCCTCTTTTCTTACTTGGTTTCAATCTATCCATTGTCAGTGCGTTACTGTTTCATGGGTCTGTTGGTGAAAATTAATGCTGTCTCTTTACACTCCACTTCCTTCTCTGCAAGATGCTGGGAAGCATTTCATATCTGATTCCTACCTCGAACCTGCATTTGCAAATGGACTACTTCACCAGAGGAAAGACAGGAACAATAACGCACATGGTTGAAGAATTCACATGGCCCAGCATTTCCACCCAGAGCATGAATGAAGCACAGCACAGTTAACTGAATACGTCTTGTAACCATGTCCTCGGCAAACCTTTAAAATGCAGGGGCAGGGAATGGCTAATCTCTTTTCCAACTCTTGTTGGAAGGAGGAGTTTTCTACCCAAGACTTGTGTCCCTTCCAAGTTACGCCAAATCAAAAATTAACCCGTTGGCGATTGCCGGTAATCTGATAGGTATAATACTCTGAACAAGTCATTTTGCCTCTGCAGAGCATGCTAAAAACATTAACACTGGTTGTACCTGTCCACTGAATAGAATGGAAAGTACCAACTGGTTTGTCTACATTTTTCTTCTCTTATCTCACAAAAGACCAACTATCAGGAAACATCATACAAAATGGGGCTACTTGCCTCTAGAAAAAGAATATGGAAGGGTGACCAAACAGACATCTTTGAAGTTATGGCCAGTCTGGGAAAAGACAGACAGCAGCGGAGTCTTAAATCACAGGTCGGAATACAAGATAGGCAGGATAGTCATTAACATCTCAAAGTTCTGGAAAGACTTCTTCACAAATGGTTCGAACTTGGTTCAAAAGGAGTACTCAGGCAACCAGCATGGCTGCCCTTAAAAGGGAGACAAGAACAAGAACAAGGGAAAAAGAAATAGAGGATGTGTTGTCAGAATAAAGTAGATCAGGCACATATTGAAACACTAGTTTGGACCAGTTAGGCCTAGTGGCCCTTCCTATGCTGTCTGCTATGGGACAGAACACAAGGGGAACTTCCAACTAAAAAGCCCACACCCACAGTCCTGAGTCCTTTTTAACTCATGTGGTTTTGCTGCCAAGAGGGACTGGATGACCTCTTCCCCAATCCAATCTATTCTGGTTTTGAAAACTCAGTTAAGAACCTGCGACTGTGGTCCCAGGAAGACTAGACTTCCATTCTACATGGAGATAGCTGCTTTGTTTTTGCTCAAGGCCTCAGAACAAAAAAGGTGGCACCTCAAGGCAGTAAGGACACAAGAAAAAGCTCAAGAGGAGGTTAGCGTTAGGACTATACGTAGAGGATGGGCAAGTCAAAATTTCAAGGTGGATTTATCCTCAAACTTAATTAAAATAATAGTAAGGCGTAAGGACCATGTACCATTTTGGGCTCTGGACTATTGGAAATGTAGCAAAGTCACAGAAAGATGATAGCACAGATTCATTAAGATGCTGCACAATGTGAGGAAATAGAAGCTTGAATACAGCTTTGAAAAACTAAAGTGGTTTTTATAACCAGGGAGGAAATTATAGGGAGATTTGAAAGATATCTTTAAAATTATGATATATCTTTTCCATGATTGAAACGCTGAGACATAAATAAAAAATGAAATGTAAATAATTTACAAGGCTGAGAGTTGGGAGGCTGGAGAATGCATTCCAAAAAGTGATCAGAGATCGAATCAACAGTTGAGTATTCTGGCTAGACAGGCAATTGAAGGAACAGTGACGAGACAGAGGGAAGCCGGACAAATAGGATGAGAATCATCATTCATGTGCTCAGAGAATAAATACCACGGGATATTGGCTGGTTCAAATTGCATGTTTGCATGCTGCAATTCCTGCATGCATTTAAATAGCATCTCAAATTATGCAGTGGAGCAGCAACGCATAAATGTTTAAACAAGTGTGTCAAAATTCTCTGCCATTCATACTTCAAAACAGGCTACTACCACCGCTGAAATAATGAAGAGGATGCTTAAGCATCCTTCTGCAACAATGCTGTGTAATTTCAGGGTTTTGCTATTACAATACGGCAGATCATTCAGACTGCATGCCATTCATGCCTGAAATTTGCCTCTGTTTGGCACAGATAAAACACCAATAGCCCCACATCACGAGGGTCCACATAGCTGCTGCCTCACAGGGCCAGGGACCCAGGTTCAATTCCCAGCTTGGGTCATTGTGTGAAGTTTGCACATTCTCTCCTGCGTCTGTGTGGGTTTCTTCCATGTGTTCCAGTTTCCTCCCACAGTCCAAAGGGTTAGGTGGATTGGCCGTGCTAAATTGCCCCTGCGTGTCTGAGGAACTAGCTAGGGTTAATGCATGGGGTTATGGTTGGTGCAGTCTCAAATGGCCTCCTTCCGCACCTGTAAGCATTCTACGATATCAGAATCACACAAGGTTGAAAAGCCCAAAACTTAACACTTTCAATCAAAAATGGTCAGAGTTGACAAAGTGACAGATTGAGGGGGGAGAAAAGACGTTGTCTTTCTCATCAAGGATAACAAAAAGACTCAATTCTTTAAAACATTGTTTGAAGTGTTGTTATATCAGGATCGTTGAAAAATTGCCATTTCCAAATGACACATTTGCCGTTTACAGTTGCACACTCCCCATGAATATTTCCAAGTCACAATCTCAAAACAGTTACCTCCAGACACAAAACACCACAATATTCAGCCCCATCAGAGGCCCTATTCTACCTGTGTTGTACTTGGGTTGCAAAAAGCTATCTGCACAAAGTATCCTTTTAAAATGGTGGAACCCACTTGAAGTGGACACCAGAGGGGAGACAACGTAACGGTGGGGAAAAGAGTCACTCATGCATGTGGTGGAGGGGAGAATTCTACAAGTTTCATGTCGGATCACACAGCAAAGTCCCATTCTCGTCACTGCCAATCTTGCGGCTGTTTTAACTCAGTGCGAGTACCAAGTTGCATTGCAACTTGAGCGACTGGGACAGCGGAATGCAGGAGGACAATGCAACTGGTTGAACAGTGGCAGAAACCCACGAGAGTGAATTGCTGATGTGAGGTCACACTGCCATCTGTCTGCCATTATTTGTTATACAGCAAGAAGTCTCACAACACCAGGTTAAAGTCCAACAGGTTTATTTGGTAGCAAAACAAACCTGCTGGACTTTAACCTGGTGTTGTGAGACTTCTTACTGCGTTTACTCTAGTCCAACACTGGCACCTCCACACCATGATTTGTTATATCCAGTCAACGGGCGAGAGCCCCTCTTGTGCAAGAGCAAGGAGCTGGAGTTGGTTAATGATGGGAGGAAAGGGAAGCGGACCAACTGTAATCTCACACGCAACACACCAGGAAACATGAAAGAAGTGTGAAAGGAACAGGCTTGGATGCTGAAGAGTTTACACACTTGGCCACGTGAGAAAGGCAGCTGGATACATTTGGATAGGAAGTATCACAGAATCCTCAATGAAAATCTCTCCACTAATTTCCATTCACCTTCTCTTTAACTGTTTCCCTTTTAAATTTGTCCTCCATGGTTCCTGTGCTGTAATTTTCTTTGTTCTTTATTATCAGAAATTCTTTACTAATCTCACGCAGGAAGATCGAGCCTGCACAGAGCAGTCCCACCCAGACACTATCCCACACACTTCCCCTGCTAATCTCCCTGACACTAAGGGGCAATTTAGCATGACCAGTCAACCTAACCCATACAATCGCTGGACTGAGGGGGGAGACCAGAGCACCTGGAGGAAACCCACCCAGACACGGGGAGAACATGCAGACTCTGCACAGAAAAGTGACCCGAGGCTGGAACTGAACAGGGTCCCTGGCGCTGTGAGGCAGCGGTGCTAACCAGTGTGCCAAAACAAGTGCTCTTTTGGCTAAGAGCAGGAACTGCAGCGCAGGGGAAACACTGATGAAATTGGTAAAGACGTTCTGCTGATATTGGAGGAAAAATTTAAAGAGAGAAACAGCAAAAAGGGGGAGATGAATGGAAACAATTGGAGAGATTATCAGTAAGAGGCGCGACGACTTTCTATGCTGTGATGTTTGATGATTCCATGAGTACAGAAAACACAAAACCTTCCATGCATCAGCTATACAAACTCATCATTAAAAAAGCATCCACAAACCAATAAAATACAGCGAATGTTATTAATTGCATCAAAAAGTTTAAAAATTTCAAGGCGTGTATCCATCCACGCCAGCGAGATCTGCATAAAACCTAGCCCGACACCCGGAACAATGATGTGGGAATGCCACACTGTCAGCGGTGCTGTCTTTTGCACAGGACGATTAACTGAGGGCCTTCCAATCTTCTCAGGTGGCCGTAAACGATCCCACGGCACTATTTCACCACACAGTTTTTTGATAGCCCCCAGTACCCCAACCAAACTGCATCCCCCCAATCAACATTACTGAAAGATATCGTTAAGTCATTACCACACTGTTGGAACGTTTGGTATGAAGAATCGGCCGCCACCTTTCCCACACTATAACTGCACTTCAAAAAATACATCACTGGCTGTTTGGGATGTCCTCAGAGATCCTTTTTCAGTTGCTCCTTTTCTTTTTGTCCTTTCACTCTCATTCTTTCAAATTTTTTTTACTCCATCCTTAAAGTTACAGAGCCAATGCTCAGAGTGGACCGGCAAACATAAATCCATTCCTGGCTTGCTCCAAAAATCAAAATTCAAAATTCAAAATCCAAATGAATTCACAGGCCCCACAAGAGAGACAATCAAGGTCCAAGCTGACAAGATAAAACATAGCACCTCAATTTTTGCTTCATCCTGCTTAATGGTAAGGATTTTTTTTTAAAAATAGGCCATAGACGTCAATGGCTGGCCAGCATTTATTGTCCATCCCCAAACACCTGCAGATGGTTTTGCGTTAACACAATTATTGACTGCCTGTACACCAAAACACTTTTCACTTCCCTGACTGCCCAAATATAAGAAAGTGCTCCATCACAGCTCAGCAAAAGGGTGAATTTGACCAAGTGTCTGTTCCTTTAAGGCAAGTGCTGCTGGAAGATACACTGAGTATGAATGCACCTTAGATGTCAACGTTTATTTATCAGTGTCGCAAGTAGGCTTACATTAACACTACAATGAAGTTACTGCTGTGAAAATCTCCAGTCGCCACACTCCAGCTCACCTGACATTCTCAGTTTGGATCGGTCACATTCCAGACCTCCTGCGTCTAACACATACGGAATAAACATGCAGGCACGCTGGCAGCAGTTCTGGGATTTGCAGTCCAAGACCTCTGAAGAGGCTTAGTGACATACCTGAGTGATCAGGTGTGTGTCTGATCTAAAAAGATGTAGGACCCAGTTTCTGGTGTTGTTGGTAGGCTTATATTAACACTAATGAAGTTACTGCAAAAATCCCCTAATCTCTGTTGCTTGCTCAGGTACACTGAGGGAGAATTTAGCACGGCCAATGCACCTAACCAGCACGTCTTTCAGCCTGTGGAAGGAAAGCGGAACACCTAGAGGAAACCCATGCAGACACAGGGAGAACGTACAAACTCCACATAGACAGTGACACAAGCTGGGAATCGAACCCGGGTCCCTGGCGCTGTGAGGCAGCAGTGCTGACCACTATGCCATCGAGCCCCCTTTGTTTTGCATTAGAGCCATGAACCAAGATCAAAAATCATTTCAACAGTTGAGAACAGATAAGAGCTTGTTAAAAATCTCAAAGTTCAGAGTTAATGTGAGAAAAGCTATTTGAAGAACTGAAAACATTGGAACAGGTTCTTTCACAGGACCTGGAGTCACTGACTAAGTTGGCATTTTTACTGCCCATCCCTGGGAAGTTGGTGGTGAGCTGCCTTCTTGAACCTTTGCAGTCTGTGAGATATAGGTACACCTATAGTGCTGTTAGGGAGGGAGTTCCAGGATTAGGAGCATGAACTGCACTGAAAAAAGTGCAGGGGTTGGAAAATCACTAATAAATTCGACTCTCATTTTGGATATACAATGTTATAATCTTAAACACAAATACAAAAGCAAAACACTGTGGATACTGGAACTCTGGAAGGGACGCCACAGTGGCACAGTGGTTAGCACTGCTGCCTCACAGCACCACTGACTCACGTTAGATTTCTGGTTTGGGACACTGTCTGTGCGGAGTCTGCAAGTTCTCCCCGTGTCTGCGTGGGTTTCCTCTGGATGCTCCGGTTTCCTTTCCGAAAGACGTGCTGGCTAGGTGCATTAACTGTGCTAAATTCCCCCTTAGTGTACCCGAGCAGGCAGTGGAGATTAGGGGATTTTAACAGTAACTTCACTGCAGTGTTAACGTAAGCCAACTTATGACTAATAGATAAACTTTAAAAACAGAAAATGATGAGATAGTCAGCAGGTCTGGCAGCAACTGTGGAAGGAGCAAGACCTTTCATTGGAAGAAATCCTGAGATGTCCGAGTTCGCTGAGTGTTCCCAGAATTCTGCTTTTAGAGCATATTAATTGACCTCTGTGTAGCGAGTTAAAATTCCTGAGATTTCTACCACATTATCATCATGTGCATCATCGCTCCCTATATAACTATTCTTGCATTTAGAGTCACATTTGTTCAGTTATTCATTCATGGGACATGGGCATTGCTGGCTGGCCAGCAGTTATTGCCCACCCTAGTTGCCTGTGGAATTAAAATTGATCTTGCAGAAGTTTGGCCTGAAATGCTTCAGGGCCTGGGATTCCAGATAGAATATTATTATTACTGCCGCCATATAGTGAAGAGTCTCGCCTCATGTATTTGGGCAAGAGAACAAGAGTTTGATTAAACCCTCAGAACATTTCAGCTACTAAACTTCAACTACTCCCACTGCAGTATGACAATCTGTTTTGTCACAAGCGAGAGAAAGTCTAGTGTATTCGGAAAATATTATGCACAAATCAGGTACATTGCGATCGCTTGAGGGCACACACGTAAATTTCTCTCATAAAAAGGGAGTACCCCCTCCCCACGTTTTCACCAGATCCGAAAAAGGTTCCCATTCAAAAGGTTTGCATAATTATGGTGTTCAGAGTGAATTGGGGCTTGGCACGCAACTTAACTGCCGTCCCACACTCACCACCACTGCATAATAACAAGAAGGTGAAGAAAACATTTCTGACAAAGGGTTCCATCCGCAACACTCACCACTTTCTCAGACAGGCACTGAGTGACTTGGGCAGGTTTTTTTGCTGAATGGTTTTGTTGCATCAAGCTGCGAGAGATCGAAAAGACAGAACACTGACAAGGGTCACAACAAGAGTGAATTTGCGGTGGGCCATTAGAACACGTTCCTCAAATTCAAGTCATTGAGCCTATTGTTCCTACATCTACGGCCCGGTTGAATTTGAACAAATGTATAACTCTGTAGCTGAGGCCTCCCTGATTTTCCAAGCCAGTTAACATTGCATTTAGCCCACTTGAAACCGCTCCAAATCAAAATAGCTGAATCCTGGGTGGGCCAGCAACACTGTGCTGTGCAGTCAATGTAAAAGGGATGAGTCACTTTGAATCCATGCCCAATTAACATCTGATGATTGCTCTTCTGGACACCAGGATCCTGGTGCTTGGCGACCGCCTCAGATGGAATGACAGGGAGAGTCAGGAATGATGGACAAGATCTAAATGATAACAGACAAGAATCTCAACCCAGCCTGCATAATATGCCACCGGTTGCTTCACAACAATGTCAAGAGCATTCCTAATGTCAGTCACTCCAGCAGACAACATGTGCAGACAACGCAAGATGCATTTCATTTGATTCCATCCTGGCCAATGCTTCTGAATATTAAATTTGATCGAGTTGTTGCTGATCAGCCTTGCAATGTCATTAGATAATCCTGGTTGGACCTCAGCTTGGCTCCCTATTGGCCAGAAACCAAATGGGTCCTCCTTCCTTAGTGAGGGAGGGGCCTGCTCTCTCACATCTCAGAACATGTAAGGACGGAGGAAAAATTGCCCATTGTCAGGTTTATATGGTAGTTTCTTTCTGAAACCCGAGGCTTGATAGGATTCTTCACACGGGGACCAAAGACCCATTCAAACATTTGAGGAGTGGGAGAAAGACTTAAGGTAATTGACAAAAGAAGCAAAAGCAGGCACGAAGAAAAACTTTCTCACGCAGTGAATGGTTGCGCTATGGGATGCGCTGCCCGAGCTTTCTGTCTCTCACTCTCTCTGGGAAGTGACCGCCTGTGGCTATGGTGTTGGTCAAGGGGGGAACTAATTGAGGTGTACAAAATTATGAGAGGCCTAGATACTGTAGGCAGGAAAGACTTGTTTCCCCTAGCTGAGGGGTGAATTACACCCTGTGGTGTACAGATTTCAAGTGCTTGGAAGAGGGATTAGAGGGGACATGGAGGGTGGTAGGAATCTGGAATTCACTCCCTAAATTGGTGGTTGAGGCTGAAACGTTCAACTCATTTTAAAAAAAAAGGTACCTGGATCTGCATCTGAAGTGCGTTAACCTGCAAGGCCACAGACCGGGTATGGGAAAAATGAGATTAAAATGAATGGCTAGTTTCTTTTTCAGCCAGCACAGATGTAATGGGCTGAATGGCCTCATTCTAAACTATGGTTTTATGGTTATGTTAAGCTATTGAAGGTAATTACCTAAAACAGAAAGAATGATTAGGCAACATGTTGAGAATCGATATAATACATTGGTTCTTGATTTGTTGTTGCCCATTTCATGACCCACAGAAAACACTCGCCTCATCTCAGTCTCCAAGGAATGATTCCGTATTTTTAAACGGACAGTTACCCCAGTTCAAGATTCAACTACAAAAGAAACATCCTCTCCACGTCTACCCTGTCAATATCACTCAGAATTTTTAAAGGTTTTGATCAAGTCACCTCTTAGTCATCCAAACTCTAGTGGACATAAACCCAAACCTCTCTGACCTGTGCTCTTAAGACAACCTGCACATCCCTGACATTAATCTAGTACACCTTCTCCGAACTGCTTCAAATGCATTTACATCTTTCCTTAAATAAGGAGACTAATACTATGGACAGTACTCCAGATGTGGTCTCACCAGTACAACTGAAACATAACCTCCCAAGTTTTGTAATCAATTCCTCTCACAACAATTTACAACATTACATTTCCTTCTTATTTTCTGCAATTGCATAGTCCGTGATTCATGCATTAGGACATCCAGGTCCCTCTGCACCCCAGAATGCTGCAGTCTCTCACCATTTTAGGTGATAAGCTTCTTTTTCATTCTTCCTGTCAAAACAGCCGAATTCATATTTGCCCACATTACACGCCACTTTTGCCCACTCACTTAACCTATATCCTCTGCAGCCTTCTTACAGCCCCTGCAATGATTTTCCACCCTATCTTTGGGTCGTCAATAAATTTAGCAACCATACCACGGTTCCTCCATCCAAGTCATTTACATCAGTTGTAAAAAGTTGAGGCTCCTGTGGCACACCACTCATTACATCATGTCAACTAGAGAAAAAAAAACACATTTACGTCAACTGTTTCTGTTGGCTAGCCAATCCTCAATCCACACCACTAAGTTACCCCCGACACCAGGAGCTTTCATTTTCCGCAGTAACTTTTGAGGTGGCGCATTATCAAATGCCGTATGGAGATTATATCTTGCAGCTGGCCACACTGTACAGACCTCTTCAAACATCACCATCCCATACTTTTTTGCTGTTCAAATCCAAGCCAACGCCACTCAAAAGATGCCAACACACACACACACACACAAATAAATAAAGCACCAGCATTGGAAACTATTCAAATGGCTCTAAATACGATGCACAGGTATACAAACACAGAATTGCCAATTCCCAAAACATAAACCAGTCACTCACATCACAATTTGTTCAGTTTTACAACAGCCAACCTATGCATCCTCAGTAAATTCAAAATATTTAAACTTGGAATGCACCTCATTTAACGGGATTTGAACTATAATAAAAGTGTCTCTGTTTCCTTCCCTTTAATTCTACGGGTAACGCTACATGTTCAACAGGAGCTGGCATTTTATTTTCAGCTTTACAGAGGTCATAGAATCCCTGTAGTGCAGAAGGCGGCCGTTTGACCCATTGCATCTGTACCGACCTAATCCCACCCAGGCCATAACCCCACAAATTTACCCTGCTACCCCCCCGACACTACAGTGAATTTGGCACGGCCAATCAACCTAATCCGCATATCTTTGGACTGTGGGAGGAAATTGGAGCACCCGGAGGAAACCTACGAGACATGGTGAGAACATGCAGACTCTGTGCATACAGTGACCTGAGGCTGGGAATCAAACCTGGATTCCTGGTGCTGTGAGGCAGCAGTGCTAACCACTGTGACACCGTGCCACCCTCTGAGGTCTAGAGGAACAGATTTTTAAACAAAACTCACCGGTCTCTAAAGGATAAGCGCAGTGGCAGAATGGTTAGCACTGCTGCCTCACAGCACCAAGGAGCCAGGTTTGATTCCCAGCCTCGGGTCACTGTCTGTGTGGAGTTTGCACATTCTCCCTGTGTCTGTGTGGGTTTCCTCGAGGTGCTTTGGTTTCTTCCCACAGGCCAAAAATGTACAAGGTTAGGTTGATTGGCTGTGGTAAATTGCCTGAAGTGTCAGGGAGAGTAGCAGGGCAAATGCATGGGGGATGGGGCTTGTCTGGTTTGGCTGGGGGGGGCGGGGGGGCAGAGAGGAGGAGGAGAGAGAATTGCTGTTGGTGCAGGCTCAAATGGACCACATGGCCCCCTTCTGCATTGTAAGGATTCCATGCTAATAGTTGAAAATGTCAAACAGCACATTTGTGGGCTCATTTTTAAACAGCAATAATGAATATAAAGATACATGGTCCAATTTTTTGCTTTGCCAGCAGCACGAGATATAAAGTCACCATTCCCAAACATGGCCGTGTTTGCAGCCAATGTATTGTCTCATCTCGAAGACGGATTCTTGGATCTGGTTTCACTAATTGAGTCTTCATTATTTCGCCCATATAGTGATTGGGGGAGCCACTGCTATTCCCAACTTTGCTTCAGCTGTATGCTTTGCAGCTGCAGCCACTAGACAGAGGTCATCAGCAGGAATTTTAGCCAATGTTTCTGGTCCAAAGTGGGGCAAAAAAGTAAATTGTACCTTTGAGAGGCTGAATACAATGCAACAAGGCTTTTGCACTCATGAGCACAATTTTGTCAAAATGAGCCCCGTTGTGATCATAGACTCCCCCATAGGATCCTTACTGTGCAAAAGGAGGCCATTCAGCCCATTGAGTCAGCACTAAATCCCCGAGAGAGCGTATTATCCAGGTCTTACCCCGTAACCCCACAGCGCTAATCCCCTAACAAACACATCTGAGACACACTCAGGGGCAATTTAGCATGGCCAATCCATCTAACCTGCACAACTTTGTAGTGTGGGAGGAAACCGTAGCACCTGGACAAAACCTTGCAGGCTTAGGGAGAATGTGGAAACTTCAGAGTGTCCCAAAGCTGGAATCGAACCTGGTTCCTGGCACTCTGAGGTAGCAATGCTAACCATTGTGCCACCATGATACTTGAAGGGTTTGGATTGGAGTCCAATTAGCAAACTAAAGCCAGATAAATGAATATGTCCCATCATCTCCAAGACTTTCCCCACACTTCATCAACAATGATGTTTCATTTTAAGGTAACAGCACACTAGACTTTTATCCAATTTAAAATGATGTATCCAATTTAAGTTAATTTTATTTATTGTCACAAGTAGGCTTACATTAACACAGCAATGAAATTACTGTGAAAACCCCCTAGTCCCAACACTCCGGCGCCTGTTAGGGTACACAGAGAATTTAGCACGGCCAATGCACCTAACCAGTATGTCTTTCAGACTATGGAAGGAAACCTGAGCACCCGGGAGGAACGCATGCAGACACGGCGAGAACATGCATACTCTGCACAGACAATGATCCAAGCTGGGAATCGAACCCAAGTCTCTGGCGCTGTGAGGCAGCAATGCGAACCACTGTGCTGCCACAGTGCACAGAAAGCAGAGCATCCAATTCTATTTTTTTTCAGTTAACGAAAAAAGGTTTCGCTTTCTGCATTTGAAATTATTTAACATTTACAAAACGTTCCCCTTTTCTCTGAAGGCTTCTCAAGGGGAAATCACAACAAAGCTTATTCGGTCTCGATTAAACCACCAAATAATCATTTAGTCACATTACCTTGTGTGCGACTGCCGATATTTTGTCCTCTCTTTGTATTTGGGAGCACCAGATTTGCCATTTTGAAGAACTGAAATCCCTGAATTTTAGCACTCACTCCACAGGAGGTTTCCAGGGAAACTGTGGAACGATTACTGGTTCACATGGACAGACCTGCTTTTAGCAGTGTGTAATGAATCCATCTTAGCTTGCGGAGAATGAGTCACTAACAACACCCTGCAAGCAAGCAGTTACATGGTCCACAGCACCAGCTGCAGGGTCTGGTCCCATCACTGTGTTCCTTCTGCCCATAGGACCCGTGAATATTTTCTTACTAAAAGGAGTGACAGCTTGGTATTAAATTAAAATGACAATGTTCACCTACACAGCACATTTGGAGTCTCCCTCCATCTGCCATCATTTCCCACTGCCCCCAGTCAACAGCAGACAGCAAGGTCACCTGCAATTTCACATCAGGGCAATGTGGCCTACACCCAAACCCATTGCCAAGACTCTGAACTTCTGCCTCTACATTATTGCGCATCTTTGCTGCTCTGGCACTAAGAACTGTCCTAATCTGCCTTTTTCACCTCTAGACTGGGCGATGGCTGCACTCTCCTTGCTGACCTGCCGTCCATCCCTAACTCAATCATCTCACCGGCCCTGCCCCACATATCCGGTTTCGTTTTGGCTCCTGTTTATCCAACACATCTGACTCACACAGCCAGCTCCTGGACCTTCGTGCCCATTTAGCGTCCATAGGTTCCTTCACTCCATCTCTGCAATCTGCCTCAGCCTTGTATCCGATCTCAAGTGGACAAGGCCACCACCTCACCCTTGAGGGAGGGGCCACTGGGGCCATCAACTGGATTGGGCCTGTTCCTGGAGGTTTCTGACTTGGGCCTGTAGCATAAGGAGTGATGATGGCCCAGTGGCATTATCGCTAGATTTTTAATCCAGAAATTCAGCTAACATACTGGGGACCCAGGTTCAAATCCTGCCATGGCAGATGGTGGAATTTGAATTCAATTAAAAAAAATGGAATTAAGAATCTACTGATGACCATGAAATCATTGTTGATTACTGGAAAAAACCTATCTGGTTCACTAATATCTTGAAGGAGAAATGAGTTTTCTGTAAGCCCAGTGAACTGCCTCAAGACTGCAATTATCCCTGCAATTATTTCTCCTTCACATTAAAAGGTGCCATCTCAATTTGAGTGACTTGTTTTAAACTCTTACAATGCAATTCGTAGTGATTGACAAATATGTTACATTCAAAAGAAGCTTAAATAATTACGAATTGTACAATATAATGTGCAGTGAAAGGTTCCAGTGTACCATTAGCAGCTTCTGTGACTACAGTTATATCAAAGTAATGAACTCTTCGTAAATCACTGACATACTGACAGCTCCTATTAGGGCAGAGTTAAACAACCAGTTCACTGTGGATTAAGCTGGGGTTCGTCAACTCGGTAAAATAAGAAAAGGAGAAATCCAATTTTTCATAAAACAATTCAAAACGAATTTCAGCAAACTCATGGCATTTTGCAAATTTCCGAATGTTTTTATGGATATAAAACGAGCAAGTGGGAATGCTATTTCTGCTGCACTTTGCACACAATGATGGCTTTCTAAAGACAAAACATCCCACACCAAATTGGAGAATAAGACATACCCAAGGACTCCATTCCAAACCCAACTCCTCATAACCACAGTGACAGTCACATCTTGAAGGGATGTGGAGGGGGGGGGGGTGGAGGGGTGGGGAAACAGAGTGAGGGTGGGGATTCAGAATGACATGAGGTGGGGGCAGGGGTGGGGACAAAAAAAAAATAGGGAAATCAAGCAGCAAGACGCAGAAAGGGCTCAGTACAGCTGCGCACTTGTTGTGGTCTGAAAAGCAAAGATCACAACCCCTTCAGATTCATGACTAATCCATCAGGCAAGACAGGGGGCTCTGAATAACTGCACACTAGTTTTAAAAAGTTTGTTATTAATGTCACAAGTAAGCTTGCATTAACACTGCAATGAAATTACTATGAAAATCCCCTAGTCATCACACTACAGTACCTGTTCAGCTACACTGAGGGAGCATTTAGCATGGCTAATGCACTTAACCAGCACGCCTTTCAGTCTGTGGGAGGAAGCAGGCGTACAGTGTGTGTGTGTGTGTGTGTGTGTGTGTGTGTGTGTGTGTGTGTGTGTGGAGTCTGTATGTCCTCTGCATGGAGAAACCCACGCAGACACAGGGAGAACGTACAGACTACACAGAGACAGTGACCCAAGCCAGGAATCAAACTCAGGTCTCTGGCGCTGAGAAGCAGCGGTGCTAACCACTGAGAGGCCTGTATAATCGCTACAACCTGTGCACGCAATATGTCACAAAAACATACAGCACAAAAGGAGGCCATCGAGTCAGTGCCAACTCATTGGAGAAGAGTAATCCAGTTAGTTCCACTGACTTTTGCCTCCCCCATATCCCTGCAATTACTTCTCCTTCACGTAGCTATCCAATTCTCTTTGCCAGGATACACTTAAGACAGTGGCTTTCCAAATCCAAAATCTCTCACTGCCTAAAGCAGTTTCTTTTCATGTCACCCCTGGTCCTTTTGCCAATCTGTATCGCCTGGTTACCAACCTTTAGCACCCTGGAGTGAGATTCCCTTTATTTATTCTTAAAAAAAATCCTTCACACGGTTCAACACTGCTACCAAACTTTCGATCAGCCTTCTCAGCTTTCAGGAGAACATCAATTTACATTAACAAGGGGCTGCTGATGGAGGTGGGGAGAGTTGCCACACGATAATCAATTAAAAATGTAAAGCTATAACTTGCAGGATTGCTGCTAGGAGGCCACGGAGCTTTAATAAAGGAGGAGATGCGTTCAGTACAGGCTGAAAACCCACTCTGCACAGATACCCATGCAAACAGTGATGTCACTTCCAGTAACGTCATGTATGCATCATCTTAAAGAGCTCAGTTCAGCTTCATTGCTGTTGACAAGAAGTCACTATAAATACACAACAACAGCCACATTCACAGGAGAATTTTACAACATTAATAGAAAAAGGAATCCATCCTTCCAGAGAAACATGTGGGCCGGAATGTTCTGGACATTCACGCCAGCAGGATTTTCCCATCTTGCTGTAGTGAACTGAGATTAGGCTGGATGCCAATTTCCCTTACCTCGCTGCAGTGGCAGTGTGGCCTGAACACCAGTAAGACTGCACCGACAATTTCTCTACAATCTCAGCAACTAATTGCTCCTTGAATTTGTTTCCACTACTTATCCAGTAGACCATCCCACATTCTGATCACTCAATCCTGGCTCAGTGGATAGGACGTACGAGTGAGTCCCCAAGTTGCTGGTTCCAGTCTCACTCCAGGGGCATGGAACACAAAACCCAGGATGGCACGCCAATGCAGGATCAAGGGAGTGCTGCACTGTTGGTGCTGTTGTCTGTCAGGTGAGAAGCTAAAAGGCAATCCTTTCTGCCTGCAGAGGAAGACATGGTAGATCCCAGCATACCCCACGGGCAATGTGACCTTATCCAGTCATTTGCTTATTGCAGTTTGTGGCACGTGTGAACAAATTAGCTGCCAAGTTACAACAGTGACTACACCCTAAATAATGGAAGATGCTTTCTAAGTGCAAGCTCAACTTTTGGCACTGGACCCAAACTTGCCTTTGACTAATTTATGCCTGTGGATTCTTGTCCTTTGAAGAGCAATTTCAATTAACTTGCTCAGAATTAATCTTTAGTATTCCATTTCAGTTCATATACCATTCTGTGAAGTTGAGTTTATAAAGATGCAAAGAATGTAAAATACATGAGGAAACAACAGTGTGTGGTCCCTTCAAAAGTTGATTTGTCTCAGTCCCTTTAAAAAGCTGATTTTTTTCCCCCCCAATGCTGAGATGTTTAAATGCCGAGTACACACAAACTCTAAGTTGCAACATTTGTTTCGAGGACCAGACAACAGGATTGCCTTGATAATTGGCTCTGCAGGTTTTTGCATTTTTGTTAGCCTACGAGTTTAAAAGACGACACTCAACTGACAGCCAATGAGTCTAAAGAAAACACTCAGCTAAAGGGAACCCATCAGATTTGAATTTGCTGTTACTGTCAGCATCAAACCAATCCTGATGTAGGGAATCAAAGGTCATCAGGAATATAAGAGAGGAACTGAACTGCCTTCGGTTCAGTTCCACTAAGGGTTGAGCCAGGAGTTCAACCATAAGCAAGGCCAGATCCATTGTTCAAGGCAGTTAGATCAACTGAAACAGTTAGTTCTTAACTCTGCCAGCTTTAGATATGTCGGAATAGAAATCACCCTTTAACCAGCAAAAAAAAAACCCAAATAAGACAGCACTTACAGACAGCAGACAGCTATTGGGGAACGCCAAAACTTTTCCAAGCCATCAGACCTAGTTGTATATCGATTTTTTTAAAACAGTAACTAAGATTCTGTTATTACTATTTCAGTGCTGAATGGTCCTTGTCTTTATCTGAATAGCATTTCAGTAGAACCAACCTTTAATTAAAATATTACTGGTTTAGTTGAAGAAAATAATTTGTTAGTTATTCACTTAATGTCAGTGTCAGGTCTTTATATGAATGAATCTCTAAACACTAATGTAGAACAGTTAACATCTTCCCAAACACTTACCAGATTATGAAGCGAGGTAAAGGGAATTAGCTTTTGCCTCATAATAACCAGTACAAAATCGCCACTCTGGCAATCGCTCCCAAATTCAGAGTCACAGCACAGAAGGAGGCCGTTCGGCCCATTGTCTCCCTGGCTTTCTGAATGAGCCATTCACGTTGTGCCTCTCTCCTGCCTTCTCCCTGGACGCCTGCACATTTCACCTCTCCAGTTAGCAGTCCAATTCCTTCAAGTGCCTCAACCGAACCTGGCCTTCTCCACATTCCAGATCTTAACCACTTGCTACATGAAAAGGTTTCTCCCCAGTTCTCCATTATATCTTTTGCCAATGATCTGTGCCCTCATGTCTTCTAACCTTCCTTCGTAACAAATTCCTCCAAACATTTGGATCGAGCTTCACACCATTTCTTTTCATCATTTCCAATGATTCCTAGGCCTCAAGTGACCAAAACAGAGCACCACATCATATGTTAAGTTGCAGTCCATTGGCTCCGATGCTCAAACTCCAGTGGGCGGCTCAGTGGTTAGCACTGCTGCCTCACAGCACCAGGGATCCGAGTTCAATTCGGGCCTCAGGTCACTGTGGGGAGTTTGCACGTTCTCCCCCGCATCTGTGTGGGTTTCCTCTGGGTGCTCCAGTTTCATAGAACATAGAACATTACAGCGCAGAACAGGCCCTTCGGCCCACGATGTTGCGCCGACCAGTTTTTTTTTTAAAAAAAACACTGACCCACTAATCTAAACCAATCCCTTTTCGTCCATAAACCTATCCACAGATCTCTTAAACGCCCCCAAACCAGGCGCATTTACAACTGCAGCAGGCAGGGCATTCCAGTCCCTCACCACCCTCTGGGTAAAGAACCAACCCCTGACATCCGTCCTATAACTACCCCCCCTTAATTTAAAAGCCATGCCCCCTCGTGCTAGCTTTCTCCATCCGAGGAAAAAGGCTATCACTATCCACCCTATCTAAACCTCTAATCATCTTATATGTTTCAATAAGATCCCCTCTTAGCCTCCTTCTTTCCAGCGAAAACAACCCCAGATCCCTCAGTCTCTCCTCATAGGACCTCCCCTCCATACCAGGCAACATCCTGGTAAACCTCCTCTGCACCCTCTCCAAAGCCTCCACGTCCTTCCTGTAATGTGGGGACCAGAACTGCACACAATACTCCAAGTGCGGCCGCACCAGAGTTGTGTACAGTTGCAACATGACGCTGCGACTCCTAAATTCAATCCCCCTACCAATAAACGCCAAGACACCGTATGCCTTCTTAACAACCTTATCTACTTGATTCCCAACTTTCAGGGATCTATGTACACATACACCTAGATCCCTCTGCTCCTCCACACTATTCAAAGTCCTCCCGTTAGCCCTATACTCAACACATCTGTTACTCCTACCGAAATGAATTACCTCACACTTCTCCGCATTAAACTCCATCCGCCACCTCGCGGCCCAGCTCTGCAACCTGTCTACGTCACCCTGCAAACTATGACACCCTTCCTCACAATCTACCACACCTCCGACTTTGGTGTCATCAGCAAACTTACTAATCCACCCAACTATACCCTCATCCAGATCATTAATAAAAATTACAAACAGCAGTGGCCCCAAAACAGATCCCTGAGGCACACCACTCGTAACCGAACTCCATGACAAATATTTACCATCAACCACCACCCTCTGTCTCCTATCTGCTAGCCAATTCCTGATCCAAGTACCTAGATTACCCCCAATCCCATACATCTGCATTTTCTGCAGAAGCCTACCATGGTGAACCTTATCAAACGCCTTACTAAAATCCATATATACCACGTCAACTGCCTTACCCCTATCCACCTCTTTGGTCACTTTCTCAAAGAACTCAATAAGGTTAGTAAGGCACGACCTACCTGCTACAAAACCATGCTGACTGTCTCTAATCAATTCATTACTCTCCAAATAACTATAAATCCTATCCCTAATAATTCTAAAACCTTGCCCACAACAGAAGTAAGACTCACCTGTCTATAATTCCCGGGGAAGTCTCTGTTCCCCTTCTTAAACAATGGGACAACATTCGCTGTCCTCCAATCTTCTGGTACTATACCAAAGACCAACGATGACCTGAAGATCAGAGCCAGAGGCTCTACAATCACCTCTCTTGCCTCCCAGAGAATCCTAGGGTTTCCTCCCGAAGATGCGCAGGTTAGGTTGATAGGCCATGGTAAATTGATCTGTGTCAGGGTGATTAGCAGGGTCAATGTGTCAGGTTACGGGAATAGGGCCTGGGTGGTACAGACTAGGCGGGCCAAGTGGCCTCCTTCTGCACTGTAGAGATTCTATGAACTGGAAATACGGCTGAGCAACTTGCTTCATTGATTGTTGCTCTGGATTGATTGGACATGATTAGTTTGCAGTCTCTAACTCCTCGATCCCTTCTGGCCTCATTCTAAACTAGTTCAATACTGGCTCACATTCTCAGTGCTCAAAACTGGGCATGGTCTTAAAATAAGGGGGAGCAGATGTAAGACTGAGTTGAGGGAGAACTTCTTCACCCAGAGGGTTGTGAATCTGTAGAATTCTCTGCCCAATGGAGCAGTCGAGGCTGCCTCATTGAATGTTTATAAGGAAAGGATAGATAGATTTTTGAACAGTGAAGTGATTAAGGGTTCTGGTGAGTGGGCAGGTAAGTGGAGCTGAGTCCAAGAGAAGATCAGCCACGATCTTATTGAATGGCAGAGCGGGCTCAAGGGGCCAGGTGGCCTACTCCTGCTCCTAGTTCTTATGATTAAATGTGCCCATTTAATTGCCAGAGAAAGCCAGCAATGTGCGACAGTATAAATGGATTGAAATAGGTCATATTTCTGAGGCGAGGAAGGATAAATGTAAACTTTACAAATAAATAAGGTTCTCTGAAAAGTTTCACTTGCCTCCTTCTTCCATTCCCTCACCATCAATCCTGCTGTCTGAACTGCCCCCACACCATCCGACTCTGGAATATTAGAAGCTTCTATTAGATCACAAGGCAGAATTCCCGTTTCCGAGAAAAACTCCACTTTGGCAACCTCTCCACCAGTTCAATTTTAAAGAACGCAACTCAGTTGCAATATACTGATCACAAGCACACAAAGCTCGATGGAATCTAACCGACAGCTTATAAAGCAACAACACCCTAGACAGGATTCTCCAAACTGATCTCATCCATTCCTGCCCCACTGCCAGCAAGAATGGAGTTTTTGGCGCTCAGCTAAAATTCCATCTCCTGCAGCCGCACCAGAGAATCCCAGCCACAGATGAGGTCAGGGGGTTTACAACATACATTTTTAAGATTGGGGCAATAAACATCCCTCTGTTTTATGGCTTTGCGTTTGTGCATTTATCCATTACACACTTAGATCTCTTGACTGACTGTGGTCTCATTCCATTTAATACAATTCCCTCTTTTGGTTTCTTGCTCCCGTGATTAGTATTGAAATCTTTCTGGTACTTACTGCCCCACTTACTTAAGATCCTTCTCAGAATACTGCAGTGCAGAAGTGGCCCTTCAAAGCTGCATAAAAGACCCTGACCTGCCCAGATAATCCCACTAGCCAGCCC
The DNA here is from genome assembly GCF_965287045.1 of Carcharhinus amblyrhynchos. Classification (NCBI taxonomy): domain Eukaryota; kingdom Metazoa; phylum Chordata; class Chondrichthyes; order Carcharhiniformes; family Carcharhinidae; genus Carcharhinus; species Carcharhinus amblyrhynchos. Next base: position 41,957,552 of record NC_137342.1, on the reverse strand, counting down.
AAAGCCTTAAATATGGATGTGCTAAGTATTCAACCAGGTACTTCTTAAAGGATGTGAAGCATCCTGCCTCCACCACCCTTCCAGGTAGTGCCACACTCTGGGTAAAAAAGGTTTGGAGGTTTACCAGGATGTTGCCTGGTATGGAGGGGAGGTCCTATGAGGAGAGACTAGGGATTTGGGGTTGTTTTCGTTAGAAAGAAGGCGGCTAAGAGGGGATCTTATTGAAACAAATAAGATGATTAGAGGTTTAGATAGGGTGGACAGTGATAGCCTTTTTCCTTGGATAGAGAAAGCTAGCACGAGGGGGCATGGCTTTAAATTAAGGGGGGTTAGTTATAGGACGGATGTCAGGGGTAGGTTCTTTACCCAGAGGGTGGTGAGGGATTGGAATGCCCTGCCTGCTGCAGTTGTAAATGCGCCTGGTTTGGGGGCGTTTAAGAGATCCGTGGATAGGTTTATGGATGGAAAGGGATTGGTTTAGGTTAGAGGGTCATTGTTTTTTAACTGGTCGGCGCAACATCGTGGGCCGAAGGGCCTGTTCTGCGCTGTAATGTTCTATGTTTTTCCTCAAATCTCCCCTAAACCCCTCACTTTAACTTGTGTCTCTTCATAACTGACTCTTCAGCTAAGGGGTATAGCTGCTCCCTGTCCATGCCCCTTCATAATTTTGAGCACATCAGTCAGATCACCAGACTGCTCTGGAGAAAACACCACAAGTCTATCCAACTTCTCTTTATAACTTACATGTTCCATCCCAGGCAGCATCCCGGTCAATCTCCTCTGCACCCCTTCCAGTGCCTTCATATCTCGAGCTACAAACTTTGGTCTTTTAGTTACAGTTATTACCAGTGCAAATTTTCCTCCCCACTCTGGGGCACAAGAGCATAATCTGTTAGAAAAATAATACTGCGTATGCTGGAATCTCAAACAAAAACAGAAAATGCTGGAAAATCTCAGCAAGCCTGACAACATCTGTAGAGATAGAATGGAGACATGTCTTGAGTTTGGATGGTCTTTCGTCAAGAGCTGAGAGCAAAGAAAAAAAAAAATCAGACAGGATTTTTATGAGGAGGATGGGGAGGGGGCTGTAATTGGACAAAGGAAATGCAAATGATGATGAAGAAGGTTGAGAAGGATAGTAAAAGTGATTAGAATGTGTGAATGCCAAAATAAAAAACGTACAGAGTGTTAAACACTACTGAGGAATGCAGCAGTTGCCCATGAAGGGTTCGGAGACAGGATGGAAAGAAAGATTGGGGAAGTGGACAAATAGAAAGAGTGAAAGGTGATAAAAATAGAAGAATGAGATGAAAAGAAGAAATGAAATAGAATGAATGGAAATGGGCGAAGGTGGGGGAGAGAGTTCATTCTCTGAAGTTGTTGAACTCAGAAACTTATGCCACATTTGGAATACAAAGTGTTCAATTCTGGTCACCACACTACCAGAAGATGTGGAGGCTTTAGAGAGGGCACAGAAAAGATTTACCAGGATGTTGCCTGGTGTGGAGGGCATGAGCTATGAGGAGAGGTTGGAGAAACTTGGTTTGTTTTCATTGGAATGACAGCGTTTAAGGGACGACCTGATAGAAGTCTACAACATTATGAGGGGCATGGACAGAGTGGATAGTCTAAAGCTTTTTCCCAGGGCGGAGTCAATTACTAGGGGGCACAGGTTTAAAAAGGTGCGAGGGGCAAGGTTTAAAAGGACATGTACGAGGCAGATTTTATACAGAGGGTGGTGGATGCCTGGAACTCGTTGCAGGGGGAGGTAGTGGAAGCGGATACGGTAGTGACTTTGAAAGGGCATCTTGACAAGTACACGTATAGGATGGGAATAGGGGGATATGGTCCCCGGTGGGTAGGGAGACTTTAGTTAGGTCGGGTAGCATGGTTGATGCAGGCTTGGAGGGCCAAAGGGCCTGTCCCTGCACTGTTATTTTCTTTGTTCAAATGTTGAATCCAGAAGGCTATAAGTGCCCAATCGAAAGGTGAGGTGCTGTTCCTCTACGTTGTATTGGGGTTCACTGGAACACTGCAAAAGGCCAAGGATGGACATGTGGGCAGGACAGCAGGGTGGTGAAGAGGCAAGCGACAGGAAGGTCTGGGTCCTGCTTGTGAAGGGAGCCCAAAGTCTTCAGCAGAGCAGTCACCCAGTCTGTGTTTGATCTCTCCAATGTAGAGTAAATCTGTTAAACTGCACACTAAGCATAACAGCAAAGGAACAGGGCTACGTGAACTAAAATGCTAACAAAATGAGAAAGTAAAAACCACCCGTGAGAATGGTCTTTGCACCAGAAGGGGGGAGAAAAAGACCAAAAGGGAGAAGAAAATAGGACAAGGAAAGAGGGAAATTTTGGAATCAAAAAGTCAAACATTTAGTGTGGTAGTGAGACCCCTTTCAGGGTCCGACCCTCAAGGGCCATGTGATTGGACCAGATACTATGAAGAGACCACACAGGAAGCTGAGCCAATTGGGAGCAAGGGAGGCCATGTCCTGCAACTGGGAGGAACTTCAGTTAGAGCCAGGGAGGAGAGATTAAGGCCGGAATTTTCCCAGCCCGCCAAGGGAATCGGAGCGGGCAAGGGGCAGACCACGGAAAGGTCCGTTGTCCTCAGGCAGGATTTTACAGTTTCAGGGTGAGAGAATCCATAAAATACCGCCCGAGATGTGTATTGTAGTTCTGTCAGGCTCTTGATTGTACACGTACACTTGTATTGTTGGTAATAAACCTTTTAGAACACGAAGCCACAATGAATCACCTTCAAAGTTATTCCACGTAGAATCTTAAAAACGTAGGCAAAAATGCCAGAAAGGTACAACAGTGCTTGTAAAGATTAGTGTGTCTGGTTAACATATTTTGTCCAGGTACAAACCAGATCCAGAAAGTTTAATCCACCTTTGTTTGCCTGGGGGTCAGACCCAATTTCAGATCCAATTCTAGCTCTTAAATGAAGGCTGAATTTCCCCCGGCCTCAATCCAGGATTGGTGAACGTACTTCCAAAAAGCAAACCGGGGTAAAGCTATTCCAACTAACCTTCAAGTCAGTAACCAGCTGGCTATATTGAGATAGCTGCCAAGAGAACAAAAGGAGCAGTTCAAAAGCAATTATTGTACATAATACTTCACCGAGACAGTTGGACACAGAATATACAGTTATCCAGAGACTTGTTAAATTCAGGAGACTGCACTATTAACAATCTGGAATAGCACTGACCCCATGTAGTCACAGAATCATAGAATCCCGACTGTGCAGGAAGCCATTTGACCCATTAAGTCAGCACCAATCACAATCCCACCCAAGCCCTATCCCCATAACCTCATGCATTTATCCTAGCTAGTCCCCCTAACACTAAGGGGCAATTTAGCATGGCCAATCCACCGAACCCGCACATCTCTGGACTGTGGGAGGAAACTGGAGCATCTGGAGGAAACCCACAGACAGACAATGACCCAAGCCGGGAATTGAACCTGGGTCCTTGGTGCTGAGAGGCAGCAGTGCTAACAACTGTGCCACCCCAAACACCTCACACGCAATTGTCCCAGTCTACTCCCAAAAGAATGGAACATGTTCCAGCCATTTCTTCATGATGAGCGTCCAAATAATTCTTCTACACAGAACCCTTGCTTGGTTGCATGAAAACTCTGCCTTGCACCAACAGCAAGCATGGTTGGACCAACAAGCTGTGCCCAACGCGGACATCTTCCTCCCCCGCACCCCCAAACTGAATTTGAATGGCACAGTTGCCTCAGTACCAGGGGTTCGATTCCCAGCTTGGGTCACTGTCTGTGCGGAGTCTGAATGTTCTCGTGTCTGCGTGGGTTTCCTCGGGGTGCTCCGGTTTTCTTCCACATTCTGAAAGACGTGCTGGTTCGGTTCATCGGCCAAGCTAAATTCTCCCTCAGTGTACCCGAACAGTCACCGAAGTGTGGTGACTAGGGGATTTTTACAGTAACTTCATTGCAGTGTTTAGGTAAGCCTACTTGTGACAATAAATAAAACACTTTAAAAGGCTGCAGGCATCCTTACCTGGAGGACCAATAATTAATTAATTCTGTCTCAATACAATCTAAAAGGAGCCCGTTTTCTGGTTATTTTCAGTATTACTCTCAGAAACTGTCCTGAATAAGTTATGAATTCTTCATGTAGGCTACTTTAAGAAGTCTCACAACACTAGGTTAAAGTCCAACAGGTTTATTTGGAATCACGAGCTTTCAGAACGCTGCTCCTTCATCAGGCGAGTGAGATCCACTCACCTGAGGAAGGAGCAGTGCTTCGAAAGCTCGTTGATTCCAAATAAACCTGTTGGATTTTAACCTGGTATTAAGAGACTCCTTATGTATCCACCCCAATCCAACACCAGCGTCTCCACATCACGTCTAGGCTACTTTTGCCAATTTGATTCATTTAATCCAAGACTAAAATTTCCTTTCTGTCCTACTGAGTGGCTGGTGTTAGGAGCCCTATAAACCACTCCCCGTAGTGACTTCTTTCTTTAGCTATTTCTTCTATCCACCCAAATGGAATTAACATTTTGATTTCTGAACCAAGATCATTTCTCACTTCCTTTATTGGATATCAAGGTCTCATTCTTCATTAATAGAGCCACCCACCATTTTTCCTTCCTTCCTGCCCTTCCGAAATATCAATGACCTTTGAACAATCTGCTATCAGTCGCAGTCACTTTGCAACCTCTGCAATGGTTATCATATTCATTTTTTCTGTTCTATCAATTCATCCATCTAGTTACAAAAACGGTGTGTAGTCAGATACAGAGCCTTTAATTCTGTCTTTTTACCATTTTGCTCTATTCTCACTTTATTTGCTGGTGCACTCTTGATTTCTGTCCCTTCTTGTCACACTCCAGTTTTCAGTACCATATCATTACCCTCCACTATTGCCTTGTCCTTTGTCTTTAACATTTCAGAACACTCCTCATACGAGCTGCCCCCAAACTATTTAGTTTCAAGCCTTTCTGCAGCCCTACTTATATGATTCGGCAGTACACTGGTTCCACTGTGGTTCAAGTAAAAGCCATCCGAGCTATACAGCACCCTCCTTTCTGAGTAATGGTACAAGTACCCCATTAAACAAAACCCAAAACAAAAATGAGGAGACATGAGGAAGACATGAGGAAATGAGATACAGAATCCGATGAACAACGCAATAATAATCTCTCCCTCAGTGTCAACAAAATGAAGGGGATTGTCACTGACTTCAGGAATGTAGTGGAAAACATGCCCCTGTCTACACCAACAAGGACGAAGTAGAAAGGGTGGACAGCTTCAAGTTTTTAGGTGTCCAGATTACCAACAACTTGTCCTGATCCCCTCATGCCAACAGTATAGTTAAGAAAGCTCACCAATGCCTCTACTTTCTAAGACTAAGGAAATTTGGCATGTCAACTATGACTCTCACCAACTTTCACAGATGCAACATAGAAAGCATTCTTTCTGGTTGTATCACAACTTGGTATGGCTCCTGCTCTGCCCAAGACTGCAAGGAACTACAAAAGGTCATGAATGTAGCCCAATCCATCATGCAAACCAGCTTCCCATCCATTCTCTTTGTTTTTCAAGACAGCGGGAAATGTAGACAGTCAGCATAATTAAGGTCCCCACACACCCCGGACATTCTATCTTCCACCTTCTTCTGTCAGGGAAAAGATATAAAAGCCTGGAGATCACATACCAATTGACTCAAGAACAGCTTCTTTCCTGCTGCTGTCAGGAAAGAAGCTGACAGCAGCAGGACTTACCTTGCATTAAGCTGATCTTTCTCTACACCCTAGCTATAAACTGTAACGCTACATTCTGCGCTCTCTCATTTCCTTCTCTATGGCAAGATATTTTGCCAGTATAGCGCGCAACAAAACTGTCACATGTATTAACATACAGTGAAAAGTAATAAATCAAATCTTTGAGCTGTGTATTCAACTTTGATTTAATTTACCTTTTGCCTATTTGCTCCTCGTTCAGGTGGCCCTAGCAGCACGATAACAGAGTGGTTAGCAGCCTTGGGTGACTGTGTGTGTGGAGTTTGCATATTCTCCCCATGTCTGCGTGAGTTTCCTCTGGTTGCACTATTTCCTCCCACACTCCAAAGATGTGCAGGTTAGGTTGATTGGCCAGGCTAAACTGTCCCTTTATGTCAGGGGGACTAATAAGTGGGGTTATTGTTGGGGCAGTCTCGATGGGCTGAATGGCCTCCTTCTGTGCTGTAGGGTTTTTATAATCATACTCCCTCAGCAGAACTTATTTCTTCCTGTATCGTTGATGTGAGCTACAACAATAGCTGATATGGCTGCCATGGGTCACACTGTTGCCCACCATCTCCCACATGCTACAGCTGCAATAAATCACCAGCTTTGCCACCTTGTTGTGTTTTATTTAACTAATTAGAAACATCGCATGACTGTTGGCTGCACTTCAATTCAGTAGTTAAATGAATTGTGAGGTAAATTTAAAGCAATACTTATATTTCCCCAGTACTGGTTTAAACTATTGGGTGCATTCTGAGGGATAAAATCTCACCAAATGATCACTCAGCTGCTCACCTAATTGAGGCCTTGAACACTCAGCAGCTTCCAGAAGCTGTAAAAGCTATATTAAAAAGCAGCACCGCCTCGCCCTTCTGCATCAAATTTCTACCTGCATCAAATCCCCACGTTAACATTCATAGCTTGACGCACTCGGGCCTAGTCTCACTCTGATCGCAAAACCTGACAACTTTTACAGACAGCTGATGGCTCACACCCAAATTCCAAGCGCTTCTTGTGATGTGATGCTGGAGTGCCAGTTTTTAATTGCCCGTCGTAATTGCCTAGAAGGCATCAACAATCAATAACGTGAGAGACACTCTGGCCTTGTGTCAGGCTACACTGCACACAGGTGCTGGTTATCTGCCCCTGAAGTACACAGGAAGATTAGTAGAATTTGATTTTTATTTGATTCAGAGGCTTGCATAACCAGGTACCAGCTCACACGTGACCCAGATGTATTGAATTCAGCACACCCTGCCACAGTGCCGACTGAATTCACAACCACTGGATTCCTAACACAGTTCAATAAGTATTCAGCTATTGTACTGTCCAACCACAAAGTCAACTTGACATAAACATTGATCTTAATCTCAACTTGCATATGCAATGTCAAAGCCAAATCGACCTTTAAAAAATAAGTGGTTCATTGAATCCATACACTGCAGAAGGAGGCCGTTTGGCCCATCTAGTCAGCACCTACTCCCTCTGACCTTACCCAGGCCATACTCCGTGATCATATGCATTTACCCCCTAATCCATCTAACCTGCACTTTTTGGAACACTGAGGGGCAATTTAGCATTGCCAATCTACCTAATCCGCATGTCTTTCACAGACAGGAGGCAGCCACCTGGCCCATTTGAGATGCACTGACCACAACCCCACTGAGGCCCGACCCCCACTGTTCACCCCACTAGTCCTCTGAACACTAAGGGGCAATTTAGCATGGTCAATCCAACTAACCCACACATCTTTGAACTGTGGGAGGAAAACAGAGCACCTGGGAGGAAACCCACGCAGGCACAGGGAGAATGTGCAAACCCCACACAGACAGCAACCCAAGGCTGGAATTGAACCTGGGCCTTTGGCACTGTGAGGCAGCAGTGCTAACCACTGGGCCACCACGCTGCCCATTAAAAAAAGTCATTCAGAAAAA